>NC_056446.1:21509611-21809611 GCF_018296145.1 Oncorhynchus tshawytscha
GTGCATGCCCCTGAAGTTGAAATGTATACCAAATTCCAGTATAGAAAGTTGTGAAGGACATAGGGAAGGGTAGTCTGGTTGCCATCTCTGATCAGCTATACCATTCCACTCCTTGCCAGTCATACCATTTGCCAAATGAATGTTAGCTGAAAAGACTGGTACCCAGACTAAGAGAAGGGTTGGAGCAGAGGGGATGGTGACCAAGAGCCAAACAGTGAAGTTGTCACAAGCAGAGTTGGGGTAGTGAACTACATGTAGTAATTGAACTACATTTTGCAATGGCTTGGTGGTAGTTGAACTTAATTCAAATCTTGGTAGTGTTTTCAGTAGTTAATTGCTTTTTTTTGCCAGGTAGTGGTGTAGCTAACTACTGGAACTACACACTACTTTTTTTGCTAAAATTGAAGAAAATATGGGTGAAGTAGACAAGAATTTCCTTTATTTTTTGGCATCAGACTTGCCTAGTTTTCACTTGAAAAATAAATGACACATTCGGTTAACAACTGACTCGAGAGGGATCTAATCTGAAAATGTGTAGTCTATGACATGTCATATTTACATATGATAATTTATCACGAATGAATGGGAGGGCTTGCCCAAAATATCTGGCCTACAGGATGTGAACGATTGGAATGTGCCAATTGCTTTGAATATTTCCATGAAATCTGCTAAATGCATATTGAGACCCTTTGTTTATTGGTTGATGTACACATGGCTAATGTCCTCTAGTTCTTCCATGTCTTATCGTCCACAATAATCATCTCTCTCGCTCTCTCTCCCCCTTTGCATTTTTCCTCCAGCATTTCCACACGTTGGTGACCCCATCAAGACAGAAAGACGCTAGGAAGTTGAAACAGAAAAAGAGAGGAAGTTTGTGACAGGAAGTAAGAAGCTGCTGCAGGAAGTGGCCCAAAATGGAGGCCATCGAACTACAGCAGAGTCTGAAGCGGTCTGGAAGGGGCTGGGGAACAGAGAGGGGGGAGCTTCTGGATAGCTTCGACTCAGAGATGCAGGAATGGGAGGACCAGCTGCAGGACATGCAGAGGAAGATAGAGGAGGTGAGGGGTCAACCACGGTCAGATACAGTCCAACGCGGTCCAAACTAAAGTAAAACATGATCCAAATACATGGGATAGTCTAAACGTTGTCCAACATGCTCAAGTCCAGTTCTGACATGGTCAAACAAGATCCTAGGTAGAGTAACATTACCTGACATGGGGTTCACTACATCAGTCGTGTGAACATACTTGTGAATATTTTCACTTTGAGATAATGTCTTTCTCGTCTCACACTCTTGGTCGTTCCTGAAGAGTGTTTAACTGGTTGTGTGTGTGTCCTATAATAAACTGTTGGCAGCACATCCCTTCCTGCGACCCTATGCATTTCTGGACTAAGGACACAGACACGTGTTAACAAGCTAATTAAACTGTGATGTGCTGACAGACAGTCAGAACACACACACACACACTGTGAAAGTTGATACTAATGAACACATTAAAGGTTGGAATGGCAAAGGAAGCACACACTCACTCCAGCTGAAGTAGCGGAGGTGCAGATTCTAGAAAATAGTTGGGTTAACTGTTTTGGCATGGTGCGATGGATTGCGTAAACAAGGCCGGTTGACATTGTCATACGTACAGAAGGGTTTTGTGTACATATTGCTATACAGTGCTTTTGTATTGACATTTATGTTTTGGAATACGTCTAGGTTGTAAGTGTAAGGAATTATTGTATGTATAAAAACTTGTGTTCATGTTGTGAATGTAGAGTCTTGATAATCATCATGTTTATGTGCATATTTCAGCTTTACAACGAGGTGCAGGCTCGTAGAGGTGGAAATTATGTCACCATGGACAACAGCAAAAATGATAGGATGATTGATTGCGGCCGTGGGCATCATGACAATGGCTTCTTTGACCCGTATGGCAGCCACATCAACGCCACCAAGGACCACCCCAGTGCTGTAGATGCTTTTAACCACGGCCCCAACGGTTACGGCTACCCTGTCAACCATCAGAATGGCGGCTATGGTTATCCCCTTAGCAACAGTGCGGTGGAACTTGGAGACTTGTTGCAGGATTATCTTGGACATGGTCACGGAAAGACCCGGAAGACCAACTCCGCTATCAACAATGTGAGTAGCTACAGTAACTAAGGGTTACAGTCATTAGGCAGCCCCATCCGGAAACAACTTTTATCCTATGACTCACCTCTTTGGTGTTTGCAGATGGGAAGAAATCTGATAGGTGAAAGCAATGTGGTAGAATCTCCCCTTAGCTCATTGGAAGACGAGATGGGGCCAACACCATAATGATTACACCTATTTGGTTCCTTCAAGTCTGCCAGCACTGGAGGGCCAGGGGATAGGCAGGGTTGTTTTCAGGAATGTTAATATAAATAGATTACATAGAACTGGCATGGCTTCATACTCCACTGGAAATTGCATCAGCCATGCCAGTGTGACTGCACAGCTGAATTTGATATACGGTATCTTTGCTATTTGCACTATTCTGCTTCACTGATTATTTTCCCTCCCAGGTAACCCTTGTCCCACTTCTCTCTCAGCATCTGAAGGAGATCACTAAAGGGAGCCAGGATCAGTCGGTACACCAGGATGAGATGAAGAGTAGGCCTGTTGGGAATGAAAGGTAAGAGACCTTTCATACAGACATAATTTTGTGAAGTTCATTTTGAGAAAATTAATTTTGAGAGTTCAATCCACCTATGCAATTCCTTATTTTAGTTATCTTACTGATGACATTTTTTGCTTGTTGATCTGTTTTAGGATTAGTAAGGTGCGGTTTGCGGACGAGGAGGCTGAGAACAGGAAGAACAGGGTGTCACACAGAAAGAGTTCCCCTTGCAGGGACCTTAACAAGGAGAACACAGGGGCCAATCCCCCCCTCAGACAGCGAGAAGGTCCTCCCATACCCTCCCGATCCACCTCCCAGATGGCCCCTCCCGACACCTTCTCCCCAGCCCTGGACAGGATGTCCTATGCCCCTGGGGTCCTTGTGGACAGGAAGTGTAGTAGCCCCTCGGTCCTCAGAAAGTTTGGAGCCATGCTCCAGGAAAACGAGGGCAAAACCCTCACTGATACCGGTGTGTTGACCAACCAGGTGCCTACCGAGAACAAGTGCCCCACCGCCATCTGTCAGCACAAAGGGCTGGGCGGTAGCAGGACGACTGGGCGCGTGCCTGTCCAGAAGTGCCAAGCAGATTCCGTGCTAACAGCGAGGATGGATTGCAGCCAAGAACGAGGGGCAGTGAAAGACTTTAGAAGAGAGAGCCAGCTGGGAGAGGGCAGAGGCACCTCAATGGCTAGCTATGCTCACCCTAAAGGACTCCATGCAGGGGTTCAGAGGAGGACCCAGGTAGGAGGCAGCCCCAAGCCCAAAGCAAGGGCTCTCGGAAGGGCAGACAGAGACATGGGTCTGGTCCAGGGGGAGAGGGCCAGGAGGCCTGCACCCCAGCCTGGGGAACTCCGAGTGGACTACAGGAACCTGAGTGGATCCTATGTTGGGGCTCAGATGATCCAGAGGGGAGGGCCAGTTGCAGGTCAGAAGAAGGACAATGGACTCATTGAGCTACTCGATATGCTGGACATTGAGCACGAGTACAGCTCCTGCCCCCAAGCCGCACAGACTGCCTACATACAGGACACACAGCAGGTGAAATAGGCATAGCAAATACAGACACACACACACATACACACACAGTCTTGACCTGACCAACTTGTATTGTTTCTCTCCAGATGAGCCCAGCCGACTCATTCTCAGCAACCCCCACAAGGAACTTCTCTCGTCCTGCTCGTCCAGCTAATCAACGTCCTCCATCCAGGTGGGCTTGCTGTGCCCCCACCGCCTTGATCTCTGCCCCCTCCGGCCCAATTTCCCACCCCCCAAGCACCTTGGCACGCACTCCTAGTCCGATAGCAAGAACCCCAAGCCCCGCCCTGAAGCAGCAATCTTTCTGCTCCTATTTGCTCCACACTGAGACTGCCATCATGTGAGACACCTGCCCCGCCCCCCTCTAAACCCTGCCTCTCCTCCCCAAATTCAACCCACAGGACTCAGATGACATAGTCCTGCCCTCTCTGTAAATACTAAAGACTGTTCCTTCTATCTGGCTTTTTAAAAAAGTGCTTTAAGAAATTTTCTATGAGATTACCCACATGACTGTGTATGTGTGGTCTATAAGAAACAGAATAGTTGACTCTTGTTCAGTCTCCAGTGTTACTGTGGCCTTCCCTTCTCCTGTGCCTAACTTCTTTACGTCTTTATTTCTTTCACTCTCTTAACTTCTCTACCTTTCTTTCTTTTGTATTGGTGATTTTTGGATGGCTGTGTAAAATGTGATATAGCATGCCCCCTTTTACTTGCGGGTGCATGTCCCTTTATGTATGTAACTCAACCCTAATAAGTGCCATGTTGGCTTGTTTTTATAAATGGCCAACAAGTCAATACAGAGTTGATCCTGTCCTGTCAGCACAGATGCAACATGCTAACTGTCTATAGTATGTTTTACTGTATCATATTGTCAAAGTAACGCATTTGAAAATGTTCAAGTAACCATAGTGAGACATACAGTTATGACTGATGCTTTTCATGTCCTTTTTTCTCTTGATAAGAAATAAACATGACAGTGCTTTGACGAACTGACTCCAGCTATCTTTGGAATTGCATCCCCATGATTTGTATTGTTTGATTTGTGCCTGTTATTTCATTGGTTGGTGGTGACATGGTGTTGCTACTTCCATGTATCAACACTACTGAGATTCAGTACCATACTGAAACAATCCTGAGTGCCACTAAACATTGAAAGCAACTAGCTCAGCTACTACTGTTCAGGGGAGTCAGCTACTTTAGGTCTCAGGGAAGGTGACATCAATGCCTGAGGCCAAGCTAACTATGACTAGCTGATGTATTCTACATTAGCTGGAGCTGAATGAAGGCGAGGGGCGAGGAAGCTTCTCCGGTGCCAAATAAACTACTGTTCAAAAGTTTGGGGTCACTTAGAAATGTTCTTGTTTTTGCAAGAAAAGCCAATTTTATTTGTCCATTAAAATAACATCAAATTGATCAGGAATACAGAGCAGACATTGTTAATGTTGTAAATGACTATTATAGCTGGAAACGTCCAATTTTTTTTAATGGAATATCTACATAGGCGTACAGAGGCCCATTATCAGCAACCATCACTCCTGTGTTCCAATGGCACATTGTGTTAGCTAATCCAAGTTTATCATTTTAAAAGGCATTAATGGACAAAAATGTGTTTTTCTTTCAAAAACAAGGACATTTCTAAGTGACCCCAAACATTTGAACGGTAGTGTAGCTTCCGAGACAGCGGATGACAGGATGATTTTTGGTCAATCTGATCATGTATAAGCAATATCTTCTTGGGAAAGACCACCACCTATGAAATCCCTATTTATGACCTGGTTACTACATGTGAACAACTCACTTTGACTAAACACTGAGTCAGTGCACAGTTATTTTTTTATTATTTATTTTATTTAACCTTTAACTATTTTATTTAACATACATTCTGGGCTACATTTACTAACTGTTTGCACCATAAGTCATTGTTTTGCATCAGTGCAAACTGTCTCTTTCAACACCTTACCATATGATATCTACATATGGTAGTGAATGCTCAGTAAATAAGTGCCCCGTGGCCATAATAATAGGGTTTATATTGTAGGATAGTGTCTCACTCTTTCCAACCATGTTACCAGGCAGACTAACATAGACTGGGGTTGCGTGAGAAGACTGTTGGGGGTCTATATTAGATGTGTTTTCATGCCCTGAGGTACTCTCCTCATAAAACTGCATGAACAACCAAGAGGCGGTTTGCCAACTTGTCTGCTGCCACTTTGTCTGCCATTCAAGACACACAGCAGGTGGGTCCTCTCTAACACACTTACAATTTCACATATACACACTCTCTCTCTCCCTCTGGCAGAGCTGCCATATCTGTCGGTGCCATCTTACTACCTGTCTCTCTCTCTCTTTCTAACACACACACACACACACACACACACACACACACACACACACACACACACACACACACACACACACACACACACACACACACACACACACACACACACACACACACACACACACACACACACACACACAGTCACACACACAGTCACACACACAGTCACACACACAGACAGAGGTTCTCTCTCACACACACAAAGCAAGGGGAGGTAGCTACAGTGTGAAATGTCAGGGCTGTGAAATGTTAGGGCTGTAGGGGTACGGAAGTCCCGTGGCCCTGCGACGCCTCAACCTCGTCACCCAACCCCACTCTGAAATGTTGCCCCTCTGACTGAAATAGCAATCGTGACGTTGTTTTGGTGCCAGAAATCTTAGCCTGCTGCTGATGGAGGTATAAATAAAGAAGAGGGGTGTGTGCTGCTGGTTCTCTCTCTCTCTTTTTGTCTCCCTTTTTCTTCCTTTCTCAGCACTTTCATCTATATCTCATCACTCTCTTTTCCCTCCCTCTCTATTGTACAGTCGTGGCCAAAAGTGTTGAGAATGACACAAATATACATTTTCACAAAGTCTGCTGCCTCAGTTTGAATGATGGCAATATGCATATACTCCAGAATGTTAGGAAGAGTGATCAGATGAATTGCAATTAATTGCAAAGTCCCTCTTTGCCATGCAAATGAACTGAATCCCCCCAAAACATTTCCACTGCATTTCAGCCCTGCCACAAAAGGACCAGCTGACATCATGTCAGTGATTCTCTCAATAACACAGGTGTGAGTGTTGACGAGGACAAGGCTGGAGATCACTCTGTCATGCTGATTGAGTTCGAATAACAGACTGGAAGCTTCAAAAGGAGGGTGGTGCTTGAAATCGTCGTTCTTCCTCTGTCAGCCATGGTTACCTGCAAGGAAACACGTGCCGTCATCATTGCTTTCATTGCCTCAAGGGCTTCACAGGAAAGGATATTGCTGCCAGTACGATTGCACCTAAATCAACCATTTATCTATTCATCAAGAACTTCAAGGAGAGCAGTTCAATTGTTGTGAAGAAGGCTTCAGGGCACCCAAGAAAGTCCAGCAAGCGCCAGGACCGTCTCCTAAAGGTGATTCAGCTGCGGGATCGGGGCACCACCGCATCCGGAAGAAAAAGCTTGTCCGGAGAAGACAAGGTGAGCGCTACCATCCGTCCTGTGTCATGCCAACAGTAAAGCATCCTGAGACCATTCATGTCTGGGGTTGCTTCTCAGCCAAGGGAGTGGGCTCACTCACAATTTTGCCTAAGAACACAGCCATGAATAAAGAATGGTACCAACTCATCCTCCGAGAGCAACTTCTCCCAACCATCCAGGAACAGTTTGGTGACGAACAATGCATTTTTCCAGCATGATGGAGCACCTTGCCATAAGGCAAAAGTGATAACTAAGTGGCTCGTGAAACAAAACATTGATATTTTGGGTCCATGGCCAGGAAACTCCCCAGACCTTAATCCCAATGATAACTTGTGGTCATTCCTCAAGAGGCGGGTGGACAAACAAAAAAACACAAATTCTGACAAACTCCAAGCATTGATTATGCAAGAATGGGCTGCCATCAGTCAGGATGTGGCCCAGAAGTTAATTGACATCATGCCAGGGAGGATTACAGAGGTCTTGAAAAAGAAGGGTCAACACTGCAAATATTAACTCTTTGCATCAACTTCATGTAATTGTCAATAAAAGCCTTTGACACTTATAGAATGCTTGTAATTATACTTCAGTATTCCATCGTAACATCTGACAAAAAATATCTAAAGACACTGAAGCAGTAAACTTTGTGAAAATTAATATTTGTGTCATTTTCAAAACTTTTGGCCACGACTGTTTATGTACACTTCCCAGTCCCTTTTTAACCCCTCTCTCACATCTCTGTACCAATTCTCCCAGCTTGTTTCTTTTTCTTTGTGTTCACCGTATACCTGTTTTCTCTCTCATCTCTCCATTTTCATTTTCTTTATCTCTATCCTCATGCTAACTCTCTCTCTCTTATCCCAGCTAGGTATTTATTTCTCTCTCTCTCTCTGCCCCACATTGCCTGTGTGTCTGACTGTGTGTTAATGAGAGGGAAGCTCACAGGTTGGCACCTCCCTGGGTCCACACTGGGATATCTTAACAAGGCATCCCGCCAGCCATCAATCCTAGGTCCTGTTTAGGCCCCCCACTGGATCAGAGCTCCTTTATTTCTTATCTCTACACCTTTCTCTTTCCCTCACTACCTTTCCCTCACAATTCCTCCCTTTTGTCTCCCCCTCACTTCCTAATTCTCTCTATTTCATCTCCCTCTTCGTCTGTCTTTCTCTTCCTTCCTTCCTTTCTTCCTGCCTCTCTCTCTCCCTTTCTGACTACCTCTCTCGCCCTCTTTCCTGGCCCATGGTCTAATGAAGGACAGAAACAGACAGGCTGAGGGCACACTGTGTTCCCTAATGGGTATTTGTGTGGACAAGCGGGATGAGTAGCGGTGGGCACATGACTAACCCAGAGAAGGAAAAGCACAGTAAAGGCCTATGGTAGCCATGGTCACATTGACCTCACCACAGGCCTTTTGGCCACACCAAGTTATCACACTGTAACCCCTGGGTATGTATACCCCATCATAAAAGCCTTTTACATAACCCTGCAAAAGAGCAAGGGTATGCGGATATGCAGGCACACACACACACACACACACACACACACACACACACACACACACACACACACACACACACACACACACACACACACACACACACACACACACACACACACACACACACACACACACACACACACACACACACACACACACACACACACACACACACACACACACACACACACTACAGTGAGCTCCAAAAGTATTGGGACAGTGAGTTTTTGTTTTGGCTCTGTACTCCAGCACTTTGGATTTGAAATGATACAATTTCTATAAGATTTAACTGCAGACAGTGAGCTTTAATTGGAGGGTATTTCTATCCATATCGGGTGAACCGTTTATAAATTACAGCACTTTTTGTAAATAGTCCCCCCATTTTAGGGAACCAAATGTACTGTGTCGTGTATTACAGTTTTTTTCGATTGCTAAACGACAGTGGGCACAACTGGAGTCACATGTGCAAAACTCTAACTACAGTCTGCACTACCCACAGTCACCTGAGCTAAACAGTTCACATCACCTGCAAAACTCATTCCAAGCAACACAACTCTTAACACATGGCTCAAAACACGTTCAGTGCAGCCAAACACTATGCACAACCCTCACTGAGATAACACACACTGTCACTCAGAACACACTGAGAGTAAAAACACTAGCATCAAACACCAATACAGAAAATACAAACTTTTCATCTTTACAGTTTGAACAATTTCAGTGACTTCATACAAAGTAATATTTTCTTCAAAGAAAAGAGTGACATTCTTTCACATGATTTATTAAAATTTTTAGAACATAACAATTCTTTAAGGTAAATGAAAATTAGCAGTTTGCTTCAATAGTCTGTAGTAATTTACGGAATTACAGTAATGAGAAAAAAAGGTAGAAACTAAAAGTACATACTGTAATTCGAACAAATAATTAAGGGGCTAATCCTGCCTCTCTCTAGCATCAGGCCACAGGTTTTCTTCAACATCACATCTAACGTTTTCTCTTGCCATGCACCTGGGGAAGAACCTTCTGGAGTGCCTTATCCATCCCGGGCAGTCCTCTGGACTCGTGTCCTCACATCCAGCACGCATGGCTTCCAAAAGAGACATTTGGTCATGTGGGTGGTGACCAAACACTTTCCACCTCCAGGCAGAGAAAAACTCCTCTATTGGGTTGAGGAAGGGTGAATATGCAGGCAGGTACAAAACCATAAATCTGTGATGTGCTGCAAACCAATCTGTGACAGCTGCAGAGTGGTGAAAAGCAACGTTATCGCAAACTATGACAAAAACTTGGGGGTTTCTTACTGGCTCCCCCTGTTCTGCTGGCACTAGCTGAGCATAGAGCTGTTCTAGGAAAGCTATAAGCCTTTCTGTGTTGTATGGGCCAATGAGTGGTGTGTTGAGAAGCAAACCATCATTGGCCATTGCAGCACACATGGTGATATTTCCCCCTTTGGCCTGGAACCTCCACAGTGGCCCTTTGACCTATAACATTCCTTCCTCTGCGCCGTGTTTTGGCAAGGTTAAATCCAGCTTCATCGATAAATACAAATGAATGTGGTCTTTCCAGTGCTTCCACCTCCATTACTCTCTGAAAAACAGTAAGTGCACAGTTTTACTGTAGAAATGCTAGTGTTTTTTTTTACTGTAAATATTTTGTATAGCTGTGTACGTAACCTCAGACGTCTTACCTGGACATATTGGTATCTTTGCTCTTTTACCCGTTCACTGTTTCTCTCGAACGGTACAGTGTATAACTTTCATTGTAACTTGGTGTTTCTTTAGGACTCGAGCAATAGTTGTTGTGCTGACAGAATTAACATTTTCAAATATATCATTATCAGCCAACACTTTATCTTGAATCTCCCGCAGTTTTATTGCATTGTTGACAACAACCATGTCAACAATAGCATTTTCTGCGCATCTGAAAATATTTTTCCTCTTCCCCCTGTTGGGGGCAGCCTTTGGGTCCTGTTGTAAAAATATATTTTACAGTCAATCTTACTGTAATATATATCTGTGTCAATATTCTATAATTGCAATACAAAATAGATTCCTGTGATGTTTTCATTTACTGTAAGGATGTAACTCTCACCTGTTTGCATGATGGAAAATTCGCATTACAGATGCCACTGTGGATCTTTGCAGATTGGGTTGCACCCTCAACCCTGCCTCTCTCAATGAGAGACCATGGTTCACGACATGGTCTATAAGTGTAGCCCTTATTTCATCTGAAATAACAGCTCTTTGTCTTCTTTGTCTTCCTCCACGCATCCGCCCTCTCCCTGCCACCCTTCTCCCTCCACGAACCCATCTTCCTTGTTCCATTTCCAAAATGAGTCTTTCTGAGCTCTACCTATATATACTGTAATATGTGTGTGTGTTCACTAACAAGTCTAAAACAAGACACCTGCTTAGCCTTTCAGCTGAAATTGCAATCAGCAGTGTTTGAAAGGCACAAGGCTGAAATCTATTCCGTTTTGAATGTGTGGTTCACAGTTTTGACAGCAGTGTGTTAGCATTTGAACAAAGTGCTGTAAATCCACAGTGTTGTGCAGGTTGTGGTTAAAGTCATGGGATAAGTGTGTAGAGTTTTGAAAACTGTGTTCAAGCAATGAAAAACGAACTAGAGTTTGGTCCACATGAACTGCTGCTGTGCAGACTGTAGTTAGAGTTTTGCACATGTGACTCCAGTTGTGTCCACTGTCGTTTAGCAATCGAAAAAAACTGTAAAGGAGTATGAAGTTTAGTATTTGGTCCCATATTCATAGCACACAATGACTACAACAAACTTGTGATTCTACAAATTTGGTGGATGCATTTGCTGTTTGATTTGGTTGTTTTAGATTATTTTGTGCCCAATAGAAATGAAATGTAAATAATGTAGTGTGTCATTTTGGAGTCACTTTTATTATAAATAAGAATATAATATGTTTCTAAACACTTCTACATTAATGTGGATGTTACCATTATTAAGGATAGAAAGTTACAGATGCACAAATATCATACCCCCAAGACATGCTAACCGCTCACCATTACAATAACAGGGGAGTTTAGCATTTTTGGGGGGGTATGACATTTGTGCGTCTGTAAATACCCTCAAATTAAAACTGACAGTCTGCAGTTTAACCTCATAGTCATTGTAAAGTGCTGGAATACAGAGTCAAAACAACAAAAAATGCATCTATATCACTGGGTAGAGGGAAGGGGCAGCTGAACACTGATCCATCTATACTCCTCATGTAGGCCGTAGCCAAACACTTGATTTGTCTTAGTACACCAGGGGTTAAGGTTAAAGTTCATAATGATTTGTCTTAGTACACCAGGGGTTAAGGTTCAAGTTCATAATGATTTGTCTTTGTACACCAGGGGTTAAGGTTAAAGTTCATAATGATTTGTCTTAGTACACCAGGGGTTAAGGTTCAAGTTCATAATGATTTGTCTTAGTACATCAAGGTTTAGTGTTAAAGTTCATAATGATTTGTCTTAGTACACCAGGGGTTAGTGTAAAGTTCATAATGATTTGTCTTTGTACACAAGGGGTTAGTGTTAAAGTTCATAATGATTTGTCTTAGTACACCAGGGGTTAGTGTTAAAGTTCATAATGATTTGTCTTAGTACACCAGGGGTTAGTGTTAAAGTTCATAATGATTTGTCTTTGTACACCAGGGGTTAAGGTTCAAGTTCATAATGATTCATTATACAGTATATATACCTTCTGTCCTTTCCTTCCTGAGTTATAGTTAAAGTTGGAAAGTGCGTGTGTGTCTGTTGCTGTTTTGGGAACAGTAATGATATATGAGCACACACAGATTTACTGTGCTGGTAACTGTTCTACTCCTCAAAGTCATAAGAGAAGCTAAACAACGGGAGTGTCTTTATCAAGCTCTTCGGCCGATTTCAAACCAAAACCCATACAACACATTTGCCAATGCTGGGGTGCGGTCAAGTGGGGAGAAATAAGGTGGGTGGGAGAAATATTACACTTTGTTTTCAATTGGTTGACCTTTCCGTGTTAAACCAGCATGCATTGCATCACAAGTTGAAACATCCCCAATTTTCTAACAGACAGTACAACACAAACCTAGGCCATCCCAAGAGGAATTACTAAACCATCACGTTCTTGTGAGAACGAGTGTGGACTCCCACTAGCACTCCCCTACTGTATTATTACCTCATGCTTCACCCCCCCCCAGCCAGGACAATGGCAACAATAGACAAAACAAGATATACACAAAGCAAACGTTTTACTTCATAACTATCAGCTAGATACAGTGGGGAGAACAAGTATTTGACACACTGCCGATTTTGCAGGTTTTCCTACTTATAAAGCATGTAGAGTTCTGTAATTTTTATTACAGGTACACTTCAACTGTGAGAGACGGAATCTAAAACAAAAATCCAGAAAATCACATTGTATGATTTTTAAGTAATTAATTTGCATTTTATTGCATGACATAAGTATTTGATCACCGACCAACCAGTTAGAATTCCGGCTCTCACAGACCTGTTAGTTTTTCTTTAAGAATCCCTCCTGTTCTCCACTCATTACCTGTATTAACTGCACCTGTTTGAACTCGTTACCTGTATAAAATACACCTGTCCACACACTCAATCAAACAGACTCCAACCTCTCCACAATGGCCAAGACCAGGGAGCTGTGTAAGGACATCAGGGATACAATTGTAGATCTGCACAAGGCTGGGATGGGCTACAGGACAATAGGCAAGCAGCTTGGTGAGAAGGCAACAACTATTGGCGCAATTATAAAAAAATGGAAGAAGTTCAAGATGACAGTCAATCACCCTCGGTCTGGGGCCCCATGCAAGATCTCACCTCGTGGGGCATCAATGATCATGAGGAAGGTGAGGGATCAGCCCAGAACTACATGGCAGGACCTGGTCAATGACCTGAAGAGAGCTGGGACGACAGTCTCAAAGAAAACTATTAGTAACACACTACGCCCTCATGGATTAAAATCCTACAGCGCACGCAAGGTCCCCCTGCTCAAGCCAGCGCATGTCCAGACCCGTCTGAAGTTTGCCAATGACCATCTGGATGATCCAGAGGAGGAATGGGATAAGGTCATGTGGTCTGATGAGACAAAAATAGAGCTTTTTGGTCTAAACTCCACTTGCGTGTTTGGAGGAAAAAGAAGGATGAGTACCACCCCAAGAACACCATCCCAATCGTGAAGCATGGAGGTGGAAACATCATTATTTGGGGATGCTTTTCTGCAAAGGGGACAGGACAACTGCACCGTATTGAGGATGGATAGATGGGGCCATGTATCGCGAGATCTTGGCCAACAACCTCCTTCACTCAGTAAGAGCATTGAAGATGGGTCGTGGCTGGGTCTTCCAGCATGACAATGACCCGAAACACACAGCCAGGGCAACTAAGGATTGGCTCCGTAAGAAGCATCTCAAGGTCCTGGAGTGGCCCAGTCTCCAGACCTGAACCCAATAGAAAATCTTTGGAGGAATTGAAAGTCCGTATTGCCCAGCGACAGCCCCGAAACCTGAAGGATCTGGAGAAGGTCTGTATGGAGGAGTGGGCCAAAATCCCTGCTGCAGTGTGTGCAAACCTGGTCAAGAACTACAGGAAACGTATGATCTCTGTAATTGCAAACAAACGTTTTTGTATCAAATATTAAGTTCTGCTTTTCTGATGTATCAAATACTTATGGCATGCAATAAAATGCTAATTAATTACTTAAAAATCATACAAAGTGATTTTCTGGATTTTTGTTTTAGATTCCGTCTCTCACAGTTGAAGTGTACCTATGATAAATATTACAGAACTCTACATGCTTTGTAAGTAGGAAAACCTGCAAAATCGGCATCGTATCAAATACTTGTTCTCCTCACTGTATGTGAATCGTAATGATGTAGCTAACCAGATAATATAACAGTCAAAAATGACCTAAAACAAATTCTATGCAAGATAGATGTCAATTCTTCGAGGATAGCTAGCTCACAATTCTTTGTGGCTATCTGGCTAGCTTACAGTACTAGTAGCTAGCCAGATAGCCCTATTGACTTATTACGGGCTTGCTGTCTACAGTACGTAGGCAGGTAAACATGCCAAAATTAACACAGCATGTATTTATTAAAGTATGAAGATTAAATATTGTAGTCAGGCAACATATAAGATGTAAATAGGCAACATTTCATTCCAAAGTTGGAGTGTATTTTCTCTGGCTTCAGCTGAAATAATGGCTACCATTGATTTCCAGACATTTTGCGTAGTTTTTTACGTGGTTGCATCATATTTTTTTACATACTTTCTGTCGAAGTTTGCATTGATCCATGCTTCAAAATATACACAAATGGATTTTGCATCTGAGAATTGCCCTCCATCCTTCATTTAACATACTCATACACTCCCATGCTCCAATTTGCGGTTGAATGCATTTTGACACCCTGTGTTTTTGGCACATCAGAGATAAGCCCTGGGGGAACAGAGGTGACAATGAAGGTACTGGTGGTGTCTGAGGGGCATGTGTGTAACGCTCCAGCCCTGTCCTCTCTCTCCCTCCCTCCCTCCCTCCCTAGCTCTCTCTGTAACTCTCCCCCACTCTCTCCCTCCTTCGCTCCTTAGCTCTCTCTCACTCCCTAGCTCTCTGTCCCCTCTCCCACTCTCTCTCCCTTCCTCCCTCCCTCGATCCCTAGCTCTCTCTCTGTCCCCTCTCCCACTCTCTCTCTCTCCTTCCCTCCCTACCTCTCTCTCCTCACTCATAGGACCTCTGCAGAAGCCCGTGGTGATGGCCACAGCATGTCAGTCCGCTACTGTGAAAGCCTTGAAATAGACATTTAACTGCCACTTAAACATTTGTGTGCATGTATGCGTGTGTGTGCCCATGCGTGTGTGCGTTCACATGTGAATAGGAGAGTGATAGGACCACCCTGGTAATAGGTTAACAGTAAAGACTAAAGTACTGAACTTGAGAACTCATACCGGTTCGCGGTATTCACAGGTGCAGTCTTTACTGGGAATGTTTTCATTTGTAAAAGTTTAACAGTCTGCGGGTGTTTGCATGTTGAAGACATCAGGCATGTCAGGGACACTTTCAGTTATACAGTGTTTGCAATTCTCGGTAAGATGTCCCTTTTTGGCATCCATACTTATGCAGGACACGTACTGTCATTGAATTACATTATGCTTGAAGTTGATCAACATGTCATAAGGGTTGAAGGCAGACCACATTAGGTTATTACTGCAACTGTGATACTACGACTGTGATGTGGTTGTCTCACCTTGCGATCTTAAGATGAACGCACTAATTGTAAGTCACCCTGGATAAGAGCATCTGCTAAATGGATAAAATGTCAATGTAAAGGGGTCATTCCATGAAAAGAGTCCTTTTTTGGAAATAGAAATTGTGCACCAATATTGACTTTTAAAAACCTGTTATATAAAATAAGGTGACCTTTAACATAGATCACATAGAGAATTCAATACATCAGATTCATTTGTATGAATAAAGACTTGCTAAAGTTCCAAAATACAGCATTTTGACATGTCCTTCCTTGCACCCTTTGTGACTTCTAGGAAGATTTTAACCCATTTAAGCACAAACACCTCAAAGTCTTCATCATCATTGTAAAGCCCTCGTTATTTTGTTGCTTTGACAAAGTAATTTCTGAAGATTATTATGTATTTTATGTGATTAGTGATTCATTTCTGTCCTTCATTTTAAGGTCAACCCTGTTACGTGAACTCTCATTTTAATATGGTGAAACTATTCCTTTGAAAATATTATCTTCAAAAGAAAATTGAACATCTAATAGCTAATCATAGTGTCACGAACAGGCTCGTAGCCCGTAACAAAAAGGGAGACAACATGGAGATCAAGGAATAACAAAAATATATTTATTAACTAAAGTAAACTCTAAACACTGGTGTGTGTAGTCAGTAGTGTAAGTAAGTGGTTGCATGCATAGATGTGATAATGAGGGGTGTTGAAAGGTGCCAAAGCAAACAAACAAAACAGTCACAAAAATGCCACAACCAAAATCCAACAGTGTGTCTGTGTAACAGTATAGCTTACGTCCCTCTCCTCACCCCTACCTGGGCTCGAACCAGGGACCCTCTGCACACATAGACAACAGCCACACTCGAAGCATCGTTACCCATCGCTCCACAAAAGCCACAGCCCTTGTAGAACAAGGGGAACAACTACTTCAAGGTCTCAGAGCGAGTGAAGTCACCGATTGAAACGCTATTAGCGTGCACCCCGCTAACTAGCTAGCCATTTCACATCAGTTACATATGCATGCAGAGTCTCCCCAATAAATGGGAGAAAGGCGTATTTATCCCCAGGACACACCCGGGCCCAGGTGTGTCCCATTTCGCTGACGACCCTCCTGGCTCCACCCACCGACATCCTAATAAGGAAAACAAGAGTGTAGTTGCAATTCAACGGCTCAAACACGAGACGTATGTGGCAGAGTCTACACACAATCACGGATTCTAAAAAGAAAACCATCGCGGACATCAACGTCTTGAACCCTGTTCCGCTAGCGGAACCCCTCGCCAACAGCCAATGAAATTGCAGGGCGCCAAATACAAATCAACAGAAATCTCATAAATCAAATTTCTCAAACATACAAGTATTAGGCACCATTTTAAAGATAAGATTCTCGTTAATCCAGCCACAGTGTCTGATTTCAAAAATGCTTTACAGCGAAAGCTCCTCAAATGATTATGTTAGGTCACCACCAAGCCACAGAAAAACCCAGCAATTTTTCCAGTCACAAAAGGCACAAATAGAGAAAAAATGAATCACTAACCTTTGATGATCTTCATCAGATGACACTCATAGGACTTCATGTTACACAATACATGTATGTTTTGTTCGATAAAGTGCATATTTATATCAAAAAATCTTATTTTACATTGGCGTATTACGTTCAGTAGTTCTAAAACATGCGGTGATTATGCCGAGAGCCACATGAATTCACAGAAATACTCGTTCTAAATGTTGATGAAAATTCTAGTGTTATGCATGGAACTTTAGATACACTTCTCCTTAATGCAACTGCTGTGTCAGATTTTAAAAAACGTTACGTAAATGCATAACCTGAGAACGGCGCTCAGACCCCAAACCAGCCAGAGAAATATCCACCATGTTGGTTATTCATAAATAGCATTATAAATATTCACTTACCTCTGATGATCTTCATCAGAATGCTCTCCCAGGAATCGCAATTCCACAATAAATGCTTGTTTTGTTCGATAATGTCCATCATTTATGTTCATTTATGTCCAATAGCTTCTTTTGTTAGGGCGTTTGGTAAACAAATCCAAAAGCACGATCTGGTCCAGTCGGACGAAAAGTTCAAAAGGTTATATTACAGGTCGAAGAAACTAAGTATAGAATCAATCTTTAGGATGTTTTTATCATAAATGTTCAATAATGTTCCAACCGGAGGATTCCATTGTCTGTAGAAAAGCAATGGAACGAGAGATACCTCTCATGTGAAAGAGCGTGACTGAGAATGAGGCTGCAGGCAGACCCCTTAGTCAAACAGCTCCCATCCGGCCCCACTTCACAGAAGCCTGAAACAAAGTTCTAAAGACGGTTGACATCTAGTGGAAGCCTTAGGAATTTCAAAATAACCCATATCCCACTGTGTATTCGATAGGGGGAGTTCAAAAATGACAAACCTCAGATTTCCCACTTCCTGTTTCGATATTTTCTCAGGTTTTTGCCTGCCATATGAGTTCTGTTATACTCACAGACATCATTCAAACAGTTTTAGAAACTTCAGAATGTTTTCTATCCAATACTTATAATGATATGCATATATTAGCATCTGGGACTGAGTAGGAGGCAGTTCACCCTGGGCACGCTATTCATCCAAAAGTGAAAATGCTGCGCCCTATCCCAAAGAAGTTTTAACCATCGCAAGGCTGCCGGCCCATACGGCATACCTAGCCGCGTCCTGAGAGCATACGCAGACCAGCTGACTGTGTGTTTACGGACATATTCAATCAATCCCTATCCCAGTCTGCTGTCCCAACATGCTTCAAGGTGGCCACCACTGTTCCTGTAACCAAGAAAGTAAAGGTAAGTGAACTAAATGACTATCGCCCCGTTTCACTCACTTCTGTCATAATGAAGTGCTTTGAGAGACTAGTCAAGGATCATATCACCTCCACTCTACCTGTTACCCTAGACACACTTCAATTTGCTTACCGCCCCAATAGGTCCACAGACGATGCAATCGCCATCACACTGCACACTGCCCTATCTCACCTAGACTAAAAGGAACACCTATGTGAGAATGCTATTCATTGACTACAGCTCAGCGTTCAACACCATAGTGCCCTAAAAGCTCATCAATGAGCTAAGGACCCTGGGACTAAACACCTCCCTCTGCAACTGGATCCTGGACTTCCTGACGGGCCACCCCCAGATGATAAGGGTAGGTAACAACACATCCGCCACGCTGATCCTCAACACAGGGGCCCCTCAGGGGTACGTGCTCAGTCCGCTCTTGTACTCCCTTTTTACTCATGACTACACGGCCATGCACGACTCCAACACCATCATTAAGTTTGCCGATGACACAACAGTGGTAGGCCTGATCACCGACAACGACGAAACAGCCTATAGGGAGGAGATCAGAGACTTGGCCTTGTGGTGTCAGGACAACAACCACTCTGTAACGTGATCAAGACAAAGGAGATGATTGTAGACTACAGGAAAAAGAGGACCGAGCACACCCCCATTCTCATTGACGGGGCTGTAGTGGAGCAGGTTGATAGCTACTTGGTGTCCACATCACCAACAAACTAACATGGTCCAAGCACACCAAGGCAGTCGTGAAGAGGGCACGACAAAGCCTATTCCCCCTCAGGAGACTGAAAAGATTTGTCATGGGTCCTCAGATCCTCAAAAGGTTCTACAGCTGCAACATCGAGAGCATCCTGACTGGTTGCATCACTGCCTGGTATGGCAACTGCTCGGCCTCCGACCACAGGTCACTACAGAGGGTAGTGCATACGGCCCAGTACATCACTGGGGCCAAGCTTCCTGCCATCCAGGACCTCTATACCATGCAGTGTCAGAAGAAGGCCCTAAAAATTGTCAAAGACTCCAGGCACCCTAACCATAGACTGTTTTCTCTGCTACCGCATGGCAAGAGGTACTGGAGCGCCAAGTCTAGGTCCAAGAGGCTTCTAAACAGCTTCTACCCCCAAGCCATAAAACTCCTAAACATTTAATCAAACGGCCACCCAGACTATTTGCATTGCCCCCTCCCCCTTTATACCACTGCTACTCTCTGTTGTTATCATCTATGCATAGTCACTTTAAAAACTCTACCTACATGTACATATTACCTCAACTAACTGGTGACCCCGCACATTGACTGTGTACCGGTACCCCCCTGTATATAGTCTCGCTATTGTTATTTTACTGCTCCTCTTTAATTACTTGTTACTTTTATTTCTTCTTATTTTTTTTAACTGCATTGTTGGTTAAGGGCTCGCAAGTAAGCATTTCACTGTAAGGTTGTATTCAACGCATGTGACTAATGAAATTAGATATCAAGGCACAAGGCGAGACCCAAATGCAGACACAGGAGGAAGATGGATGGAGTCCTACAATGTTTATTAATCCAAAGGGGTAGGCAAGAGAATGGCCGAGGAAAGTCAAAAAGGTCAAAACCAGATCAGAGTCCAGGAGATAAAGAGTGGCAGACAGGCTTGTGGTCAAGGCAGGCAGAATGGTCAGGCAGGCGGGTACAAAGTACAGAAACAGGCAAGGGTCAAAACCGGGAGGACGAGAAAAAGGAGAATGCAAAAAGCAGGAGAATGGGGAAAACGCTGGTTGACTTGGAAACATACAAAACGAACTGGCATAGAGAGACAGTAAACACAGGGATAAATACATTGGGGAAAATAAGAGACACCTGGAGGGGGTGGAGACAATCACAAGGACAGGTGAAACAGATCAGGGCATGACATTAGATTTGATTTGATCACATCGAGAGCAAAAAGCCATTGACATAAAAAACATGCATCTCGTTGTGTTGTTGTCCTCCGGTGGCTAGCTAGCTAGCTAGCAAAAATTGGCCCTTTTCTAAATTAGCCATGGATGGAGATAGGGATTTGGACTTGTGGTTTTACTTAATTCTCCGTACCGGTCAATGATTATAACGGCGATTCTATGTAGCTAGATGTAGTAGGCTAATGTTAACTAGCTGGCTCAGTGTTGCCCATGAAAGAAAGTTGGGTTAGAGTGCAAGCATTTTAGCCAGGTAGCTTAGAACAACAAAAACTAATAGTGTGTACTGTATGACAGAGTTATAGACCGTTTTGTCAACATGAAACAGAGGAGGATGGCATTGGCGTTTCTCTACAAGTACGGTGAGTCAACATGTTTTTTCTACTTGCACAAAACACACACACACACACACAGACACAGACACAGACACACACACACACACACACACACACACACACAGACACAGACACAGACACAGACACAGACACACACACACACACACACACAGATATCAGAACCATGGACAGCCACATCATATTTAGCTTGCGTTGATTGGACTAAATTGTTGTCATTGTATTAGACTAAGCATTGGTGATTTGATGATGTTGAAATGTTGAAATTGAAGTGGTGCTGGAACAGTGGAGGCAGCCCATTTTTTTCTTTGTGACTTGCGGTAACTCTGTGATTCTATATCAATAGTTGTTTAGTAGTCCGAAAATGGCGGAAACATTAACTTGCTTGACCATGTAACTGTTTGTTACATGCAATATTCTTTGTGGACTTCACCTGACAGAGGTTGCTCTCCAGTTTTGTGATGAAACAAAGGTGTGGTTGAATTTATTCTGCCACTGTGTCTTCTTTTTTGTCTCTGCCTTAGGCCTATATATCATGGTCGCAAGGCATATGAACTAACAAGTTATAGAGCAAACAATGTATAGATATACAATATGGCTTTGTTTGTGATTTTACCCACGCACCGCTACAGAATGTTCAAATTAAGTGAAATCAAAAGTTTTATTGAGCTTCCCCAAAGGCCCCAAAATGGTGGAACGACCCAAAATGTATTTTGTCCAATCCCACTAACACTATTCCCTCCTGTAGGACATCTACAGTATCTTAGAAATTAAAAAAATGGAAATTTTCAAATCTACTCTGACTTAGGCATAATAAACTACAGTGTACGAAGCCACCACTCCAAACCTCCTTGTTTAACCCAATTTCTGTCGTTGACACCTGGTCCCAGCCGCCAAAGAAGACCAATATCACGGTCTAACTCTGGGTCTTTCAGAATCTCAGCCACCCCATGAAAATAGAAAGGGGCCCAAAAACATCCCTTTGAAAGGAGATCCGGGCTAGGGGCTCGGCTTTCAAAACAAGCAATGGGAGCTCTCGTGGGATTAGTGAGTGTGTTGCCTGGCAGAGGGGACTATAATGGACCACTTTACGCGTGATGAATGACGATCCAATTTGGTTTCTGTGGAGGGGGTCTGGGTGTGTCATCGTGCCCGGTTGTCCAAAGTGGAGCGGGTACTCTGTCTGGACACACACGCACACCACAGGCAGCCAGTGGCAACTTAACTGGGGAGGACGGGCTCATAGTAATGGCTGAATCAGACACCAAATCTCCATGTGTTTGATAACATTCCATTCACTCCATTACAGACATTATTATGAGCCATTCTCCCTTCAGCAGCCTCCTGTGGCACACACACACACACACAGGCACACGAACACACACACACACGCACGAACACACACCGACTCACCCATACACATACACACACACACACACACACACACAGACACACAGACAGACACACACGCACCGACTCACCCATACACACACACACACACATACACACACACACACACAAGCACCCTGCTGTGACTGGCTCATCTTGTCGTGTCCATTACGAGTGAGTGATGGAGGGATGAAGAGGGGGGTAGCTAGAATGAGGGAGAGCTGGAGTACAGAAAGAGTTGGATTCTCTAGGCTATGGGATAAAGGCAGATATGATGTTAGCGCTTCAGTCTTTTAGGGAGACTGACAGGTTGGAATGAGACAAGAATAACAGGTTCAAAACTGAGACCTGAAACTGAATCAACTCATCCTTTCACTGAATCTGGGCTCTTAGTATGTATAAGGTACTAAATGGGCTTTTACTATGAGATAAACTTGCTCTAAATTCTAAATCTTAGAAACAAACTTCTCTAATCCTGTCAGTATATCTATAGATTAAAACATTCTAACTTCATGGCACTTGATTCATAGTAGACTACAGAGTACTGTATAAATGACAATTGGAGGTGTTTATCTGTCGAAGTCAAAGGCCTTTGATACACTAAATATTTTATTTATTTTGCAAATATGGAACAGTCTGAAATGACCCTTGAATACAAAACAAAGTGGACACAGAATAGAAGTACACTGAGTGTACTAAACATTAGGAACACTTTCCTAATATTGAGCTGCAACATCGAGAGCATCCTGACTGGTTGCAGCACTACCTGGTGCGGCAATTGCTCAGCCTCTGACCGCAAGGCACTACAGAGGTAGTGCGTATGGTCCTGTACATCACTGGGGCTAAGCTGCCTGCCATCCAGGACCTCTACACCAGGCAGTGTCAGAGGAAGGCCCTAAAAATTGTCAAAGACCCCAGCCACCCCAGTCATAGACTGTTCTCTCTACTACCGCATGGCAAGCGGTACCAGAGTGCCAAGTCTAGGACAAAAAGACTTCTCAACAGTTTTTACCCGAAAGCCATAAGACTCCTGAACAGGTAATCAAATGGCTACCCAGACTATTTGCATTGTGTGCCCCCCCAACCCCTCTTTTACGCTGCTGCTACTCTCTGTCTATCATATATGCATAGTCACTTTAACTATACATTCATGTACATACTACCTCAATTGGGCCGACCAACCAGTGCTCCCGCACATTGGCTAACCGGGCTATCTGTATTGTTTCCCACCCACCACCCTCTCTTTTACGCTACTGCTACTCTCTGTTCATCATACAGTGCCTTGCGAAAGTATTCGGCCCCCTTGAACTTTGCGACCTTTTGCCACATTTCAGGCTTCAAACATAAAGATATAAAACTATTTTTTTGTGAAGAATCAACAACAAGTGGGACACAATCATGAAGTGGAACGACATTTATTGGATATTTCAAACTTTTTTAACAAATCAAAAACTGAAAAATTGGGCGTGCAAAATCATTCAGCCCCCTTAAGTTAATACTTTGTAGCGCCACCTTTTGCTGCGATTACAGCTGTAAGTCGCTTGGGGTATGTCTCTATCAGTTTTGCACATCGAGAGACTGAAATATTTTCCCATTCCTCCTTGCAAAACAGCTCGAGCTCAGTGAGGTTGGATGGAGAGCATTTGTGAACAGCAGTTTCAATTCTTTCCACGGATTCTCAATTGGATTCAGGTCTGGACTTTGACTTGGCCGTTCTAACACCTGGATATGTTTATTTTTGAACCATTCCATTGTAGATTTTGCTTTATGTTTTGGATCATTGTCTTGTTGGAAGACAAATCTCCATCCCAGTCTCAGGTCTTTTGCAGACTCCATCAGGTTTTCTTCCAGAATGGTCCTGTATTTGGCTCCATCCATCTTCCCATCAATTGTAACCATCTTCCCTGTCCCTGCTGAAGAAAAGCAGGCCCAAACCATGATGCTGCCACCACCATGTTTGACAGTGGGGATGGTGTGTTCAGGGTGATGAGCTGTGTTGCTTTTACGCCAAACATAACATTTTGCATTGTTGCCAAAAAGTTCAATTTTGGTTTCATCTGACCAGAGCACCTTCTTCCACATGTTTGGTGTGTCTCCCAGGTGGCTTGTGGCAAACTTTAAACAACACTTTTTATGGATATCTTTAAGAAATGGCTTTCTTCTTGCCACTCTTCCATAAAGGCCAGATTTGTGCAATATACGACTGATTGTTGTCCTATGGACAGAGTCTCCCACCTCAGCTGTAGATCTCTGCAGTTCATCCAGAGTGATCATGGGCCTCTTGGCTGCATCTCTGATCAGTCTTCTCCTTGTATGAGCTGAAAGTTTAGAGGGACGGCCAGGTCTTGGTAGATTTGCAGTGGTCTGACACTCCTTCCATTTCAATATTATCGCTTGCACAGTGCTCCTTGGAATGTTTAAAGCTTGGGAAATCTTTTTGTATCCAAATCCGGCTTTAAACTTCTTCACAACAGTATCTCGGACCTGCCTGGTGTGTTCCTTGTTCTTCATGATGCTCTCTGCAATTTTAACGGACTTCTGAGACTATCACAGTGCAGGTGCATTTATACGGAGACTTGATTACACACAGGTGGATTGTATTTATCATCATTAGTCATTTAGGTCAACATTGGATCATTCAGAGTTCCTCACTGAACTTCTGGAGAGAGTTTGCTGCACTGAAAGTAAAGGGGCTGAATAATTTTGCACGCCCCAATTTTTCAGTTTTTGATTTGTTAAAAAAGTTTGAAATATCCAATAAATGTCGTTCCACTTCATGATTGTGTCCCACTTGTTGTTGATTCTTCACAAAAAAATACAGTTTTATATCTTTATGTTTGAAGCCTGAAATATGGCAAAAGGTCACAAAGTTCAAGGGGGCCGAATACTTTCGCAAGGCACTGTATATGCATAGTCACTTTAACCATATCTACATGTACAGTGGGGCAAAAAAGTATTTAGTCAGCCACCAATTGTGCAAGTTCTCCCACTTAAAAAGATGAGAGAGGCCTGTAATTTTCATCACAGGTACACTTCAACTATTACAGACAAAATGAGAAAAAAAATCCAGAAAATCACATTGTAGGATTTTTTATTAATTTATTTGCAAATTATGGTGGAAAATAAGTATTTGGTCACCTACAAACAAGCAAGATTTCTGGCTCTCACAGACCTGTAACTTCTTCCTTAAGAGGCTCCTCTGTCCTCATATAAGGCCCTGCCCCGCCCTCCTTTCGGAAAAGCTGACCACGACTCCATTTTGCTGATCCCTGCCTACAGACAGAAACTAAAACAAGAAGCTCCCACGCTGAGGTCTGTCCAACGCTGGTCCGACCAAGCTGATTCCACACTCCAAGACTGCTTCCATCACGTGGACTGGGATATGTTTCGTATTACGTCAGATAACAACATTGACGAATACGCTGATTCGGTGTGCGAGTTCATTAGAACGTGCGTTGAAGATGTCGTTCCCATAGCAACGATTAAAATATTCCCTAACCAGAAACCGTGGATTGATGGCAGCATTCGCATGAAACTGAAAGCGCGAACCACTGCTTTTAATCAGGGCAAGGTGACTGGTAACATGACCGAATACAAACAGTGCAGCTATTCCCTCCGCAAGGCTATCAAACAAGCTAAGCGTCAGCATAGAGACAAAGTAGAATCTCAATTCAACGGCTCAGACGCAAGAGGTATGTGGCAGGGTCTACAGTCAATCACGGACTACAAGAAGAAAACCAGCCCAGTCACGGACCAGGATGTCTTGCCCCAGGCAGACTAAATAACTTTTTTGCCCGCTTTGAGGACAATACAGTGCCACTGACACGGCCTGCAACGAAAACAAGCGGACTCTCCTTCACTGCAGCCGAGGTGAGTAAAACATTTAAACGTGTTAACCCTCGCAAGGCTGCAGGCCCAGACGGCATCCCCAGCCGCGCCCTCAGAGTATGCGCAGACCAGCTGGCCGGTGTGTTCACGGACATATTCAATCAATCCCTATACCAGTCTGCTGTTCCCACATGCTTCAAGAGGGCCACCATTGTTCCTGTTCCCAAGAAAGCTAAGGTAACTGAGCTAAACGACTACCGCCCCGTAGCACTCACTTCCGTCATCATGAAGTGCTTTGAGAGACTAGTCAAGGACCATATCACCTCCACCCTACCTGACACCCTAGACCCACTCCAATTTGCTTACCGCCCAAATAGGTCCACAGACGATGCAATCTCAACCACACTGCACACTGCACACTGCACACTGCCCTAACCCATCTGGACAAGAGGAATACCTATGTGAGAATGCTGTTCATTGACTACAGCTCGGCATTCAACACCATAGTACCCTCCAAGCTCGTCATCAAGCTCGAGACCCTGGGTCTCGACCCCGCCCTGTGCAACTGGGTACTGGACTTCCTGACGGGCCGCCCCCAGGTGGTGAGGGTAGGCAACAACATCTCCACCCTGCTGATCCTCAACACTGGGGCCCCACAAGGGTGCGTTCTGAGCCCTCTCCTGTACTCCCTGTTCACCCACGACTGCGTGGCCACGCACACCTCCAACTCAATCATCAAGTTTGCGGACGACACAACAGTGGTAGGCTTGATTACCAACAACGACGAGACGGCCTACAGGGAGGAGGTGAGGGCCCTTGGAGTGTGGTGTCAGGAAAATAACCTCACACTCAACGTCAACAAAACTAAGGAGATGATTGTGGACTTCAGGAAACAGCAGAGGGAACACCCCCCTATCCACATCGATGGAACAGTAGTGGAGAGGGTAGTAAGTTTTAAGTTCCTCGGCATACACATCACAGACAAACTGAATTGGTCCACTCACACAGACAGCATTGTGAAGAAGGCGCAGCAGCGCCTCTTCAACCTCAGGAGGCTGAAGAAATTCGGCTTGTCACCAAAAGCACTCACAAACTTCTACAGATGCACAATCGAGAGCATCCTGGCGGGCTGTATCACCGCCTGGTACGGCAACTGCTCCGCCCACAACCGTAAGGCTCTCCAGTGGGTAGTGAGGTCTGCACAACGCATCACCGGGGGCAAACTACCTGCCCTCCAGGACACCTACACCACCCGATGTTACAGGAAGGCCATAAAGATCATCAAGGACAACAACCACCCGAGCCACTGCTTGTTCACCCCGCTATCATCCAGAAGGCGAGGTCAGTACAGGTGCATCAAAGCTGGGACCGAGAGACTGAAAAACAGCTTCTATCTCAAGGCCATCAGACTGTTAAACAGCCATCACTAACATTGAGTGGCTGCTGCCAACACACTGACTCAACTCCAGCCACTTTAATAATGTGAATTGATGGGAAATGATGTAAAATATATCACTAGCCACTTTAAACAATGCTACCTAATATAATGTTTACATACCCTACATTATTCATCTCATATGTATACGTATATACTGTACTCTATATCATCTACTGCATCCTTATGTAATACATGTATCACTAGCCACTTTAACTATGCCACTTTGTTTACATACTCATCTCATATGTATATACTGTACTCGAAACCATCTACTGTATCTTGCCTAAGCTGCTCTGTACCATCACTCATTCATATATCTTTATGTATATATTCTTTATCCCCTTACACTGTGTATAAGACAGTCGTTTTTTTTTTGGAATTGTTAGTTAGATTACTTGTTGGATTATTACTGCATTGTTGGAACTAGAAGCACAAGCATTTCGCTACACTCGCATTAACATCTGCTAACCATGTGTATGTGACAAATAAAATTTGATTTGATTTGTCCTCCACTCGTTACCTGTATTAATGGCACCTGTTTGAACTTGTTATCAGTATAAAAGACACCTGTCCACAACCTCAAACAGTCACACTCCAAACTCCACTATGGCCAAGACCAAAGAGCTGTCAAAGGACACCAGAAACAAAATTGTAGACCTGCACCAGGCTGGGAAGACTGAATCTGCAATAGGTGAGCAGTATGGTTTGAAGAAATCAAGTGTGGGAGCAATTATTAGGAAATGGAAGACATACAAGACCACTGATAATCTCCCTCGATCTGGGGCTCCACACAAGAACTCACCCTGTGGGGGCAAAATGATCACAAGAACGGTGAGCAAAAATCCCAGAACCACACAGGGGGACCTAGTGAATGACCTGCAGAGAGCTGGGACCAAAGTAACAAAGCCTACCATCAGCAAGGGCATTGAAGATGAAACGTGGCTGGGTCTTTCAGCATGACAATGATCCCAAACACACCGCCCGGGCAACGAAGGAGTGGTTTCGTAAGAAGCATTTCAAGGTCCTGGAGTGGCCTAGCCAGTCTCCAGATCTCAACCCCATAGAAAATGCTTTGAGGGAGATGAAAGTACGTGTTGCCCAGCAACAGCCCCAAAACAACACTGCTCTAGAGGAGATCTGCATGGAGGAATGGGCCAAAATACCAGCAACAGTGTGTGAAAACCTTGTGAAGACTTACAGAAAACGTTTGACCTCTGTCTTTGCCAACAAAGGGTATATAACAAAGTATTGAGATAAACTTTTGTTATTGACCAAATACTTATTTTCCACCATAATTTGCAAATAAATTCATTAAAAATCCTACAATGTGATTTTCTGGATTTTTTTTACTTCTCATTTTGTCTGTCATAGTTGAAGTGTAACTATGATGAAAATGACAGGCCTCTCATCTTTTTAAGTGGAAGAACTTGCACAATTGGTGGCTGACTAAATACTTTTTTGCCCCACTGTATCTTTTTTTTTTCTTGTACATACTACTTCAATCAGCCTGACTAACCGGTGTCTGTGTGTAGCCTCGCTACTTTTATAGCCTCACTACTGTATATAGCCTGTCTTTTTACTGATGTTTTTTTTCTTTACCTACCTATTGTTCACCTAATACCTTTTTTGCACTATTGGTTAGAGCCTGTAAGTAAGCATTTTACTGTAAGGTCTACTACACCTGTTGTATTCAGCGCATGTGACAAATAAACTTTTGGTTTGAGTTGCACCCCTTTCACCCTCAGAAAAGACTCAATTCGGCGGGGCATGGACTCTTCAAGGATTTGAAAGCATTCCACAGGGATATTGGCCCATGTTGATTCTAACAGTTGTGTCAACTTGGCTGGATGTCCTTTGGGTGGTGGACCATTCTTTATACACACGGAAAACTGTTGAGCATGAAAATCCAACCACCATTGCAGTTCTTGACACCCTCCAAACGGTGCACCTGGCACCTACTACCAAACCCCAAAGGCACTTAACTCTTCTGTCTTGCCCATTCACCCTCTAAATGGCACAGATACACAATCCATGTCTCAATTGTCCCCCAGGCTTAAAAATCCTTCTTTAACATGTCTCCTTCCCTTCATCTACACTGATTGAAGTGGTTTTAACAGGTGACATCAATAAGGGATCAGCTGTCAGCTGGATTCACCTGGTCAGACGATGTCATGGAAAGAGCAGGTGTTCCTAATGTTTTCTACACTCAGTGTATATACTATCAGCATAGTTTTGTGACCACCACATGCTGTATAATATCCCAATTTGTAGTACAGGCTTACTATGGTAGAACCAGGGAGAACACCAGATATTATGCCATTGGCCCAGAGCCAGAGATCAATCTGAATGTTCCCCAGAGACAGGTCAACCTGAGAAGGCTTAGCTGAGGTTAGCTGAGGTGGCAAAATCATTCACTACTGGCTGACTATACACATCTGACACATATCAACACATCTAGAATATATCACACCACTGAGATATATAATTTACACATCTAACATATACAGTTGAAGTCAGAAGTTTACATACACCTTCACCAAATACATTTAACTCAGTTTTTCACAATTCCAGACATTTAATCCTAGTAAAAATTCGCTGTCTTAGGTCAGTTAGGATCACCACTTTATTTTAAGAAGGTGAAATGTCAGAATAATAGTAGAGAGAATGATTTATTCAGCTTTTATTTCTTTCATCACATTCCCAGTGGGTCAGAAGTTTACATTCACTCAATTAGTATTTGGTAGCATTGCCTTTAAATTGTTTAACTTGGGTCAAATGTTTCGGGTAGCCTTCCACAAGCTTCCAACAATAAGTCGGGTGAATTTTGGCCCATTCCTCCTGACAGAGCTGGTGTAACTGAGTCAGGTTTGTAGGCCTCCTTGCTCACACACGCTTTTTCAGTTCTGCCCACAAATTTTCTATGAGATTGAGGTCAGGGCTTTGTGATGGCTCTCCAATACCTTGACTTTGTTTTTGTATTTCTGGGGTCTTGGCTGATTTCTTTTGATATTCCCATGATGTCAAGCAAAGAGGCACTGAGTTTGAAGGTAGGCCTTGAAATACATCCACAAGTACACCTCCAATTGACTCAAATGATGTCAATTAGCCTATCAGAAGCTTCTAAAGCCATGACATAATTTTCTGGAATTTTCCAAGCTGTTTAAAGGCACAGTCAACTTAGTGTATGTAAACTTCTGACCAACTGGAATTGTGATACAGGGAATTATAAGTGAAATAATCTGTCTGTAAACAATTGTTGGAAAAATGACTTGTGTCATGCACAAAGTAGATGTCCTAACCGACTTGCCAAAACTATAGTTTGTTAACAAGAAATTTGTGGAGTGGTTGAAAAACTATTTTTAATGACTTCAACCTAAGTGTATGTAAACTTCCGATTTCAACTGTATCACATAATAAAACCTATATGGAAATAGCAGCCATAGCAACAGTAAGCTAATGGTTTTTGCACAGACAACTACTGAGCTTTGGTGACACCACTGCCCAGGGCAAAGTCCATTTAAACTATACAGTATGTACCATTAGGGAATATTCACTGTATCTGGTGGCTCTTAAAAAAATGACTTAGAGTTGAGAGAAGAGAACTATTTAAATGTAAAAAAAACAAGTGAACTTGACTTTGGCCAAGCGAGAAGCTAACTCTCTCACAGTGAGCTAGCAACAGTCCCAATGCAGCATGTGTGGTGTACAGTATGATGCTATGTGAGTTCAGACAGGCTGTCTTGTTGGCTTCCTGACCTGTAGGATTCTAAGTAGAGCTGCAGGGTTTGAATCTGACCCTGTCAGTCTGTGTGCAACAGGCTGAAGGGACAGCTGACCCTGTTCAGGCAATTACCACGTAGGAAGATGAGACCCCTACAACCAGCAGGAGGCCTGACAACAGATTGGTCATGGTGGCCCAACACCTTATTAAGACACTTTATGTTGGTGTTTCCTTTCTTTTGACCAGTTACCTGTTTCTCCCTCACACTTTCTCTCTGTCCTCTCTTCTATCCTTCATCAGACTAGCTCCATTTATTTCCGTCATACTCAATCACACACTCAAATCTCTATTAATCCATTCTATTAATCCATTCTGTCATTGTTTTCTCTGTTTATGCTTCCATGTTACCACTGCTACAGTGCCTTGGTTAATGTAACATGCATGGTGGACGATACACTAGAAATAATTCTATGATGTACGAGTCCAGAACTGTGTCATAGGTTGACATATTTATGAGCATAGGAAGGTGATCATTTAAAAAATTTTAAAAAATAAACCTTTAATTTAACCAGGAAGAGCTCATTTAGGTTTGAAATCACTTTTTCAAGAGCATCCTGGATAGGCAGCACCAACTCATTACACAACTACAGACAGACAACATGAAAAACTACTCTAGTAATCTAGTAAAAATCATAAAATTCACAAGAGTATAACAAAATCATAAAACAGCAAATTAAAAACATTGACAGGTCAGGGAATCAGCCTCAAAATCCTTCATCAGTGATTTAAAATCACCAATCGGGACAAGTTCTTCCAGTTTAAAAGTATTTTGTAAGGCGTTCCAAGCCGATGGCGCAGAGTACATAAAAGCCCTTTTACCAAATTCAGTTCGGACATTTGGAACAGTTAGCAGGATAAAGTCCTGCGAACGAAGAGAGTACCCACCACATTTCTGAACAATAAAAATGCCAAAATAAAATGGTAGTAAACCCAAAATGGCTTTGTAAATAAAAGTATACCAGTGACTGAGGCTAGCCCACCCTGGTATACAAAGTGCAGTGGTGCGTAAGGGTTTTGCAGTTTAAAATGAATCTCAATGTGCCATGGTAAAGGGTGTCAATTGATCTCAAACACTGAGTGGAAGCATAAAAATAAAATATCCCCATAGTCTAGTAAAGGCATAAATGTAGCTGATACTAGCCTCCTGGCTTCAAAAGAAAAACAGGCCTTATTCCTAAAATAAAATCATAGCCGGGGGGTGACATCTGAGAGTTATTAATGTTCGTGGTGGCACTGTTTTCACAGTGGGATGCCATCGGAGTCTTAATGGTTTAAAGCAGATGATGGTTACAGTAGAATGAGGTCATGCTGGTTCCTATTGGGCCGAGACTACAGACACGTCTGTGAATCTGACCGCATCCATGTCTGTTCTACCACTGGAAATAGGCTACCAACAACCACACACACACATGCACACACACACAAACGAATGCATGCATGCACACACACGTACGCAAACTTACAGGCACCAGAACTTAACTCTTACCTAATGGAAATTTGGTTTTAATAGATGGAATAGATAAATCGACCAACATAGAATGGATTAGTTCAAACATGTCTCAACGTATCAACAGAACATAACTCACAATGTAAGGAATACACAGCCCCTAAGCATTAAACAAGAAATAACAGTCCCATCCCAAGCAAAACAAGGTTGCAAAGAATAACACACACAAAAACAATTTGCTCTTGAACTACAGGGTGGTGGGAGTCAGACAAGAACAATCCAACTATTCCTGTAGGACTGGGGGTTGTATCCCAGTGTATTGCATGCAGAGAGAGGGGGGACATGATAGGGTGTAGACTACATGGGTTATGGGAGAGTTAAATTACTTTTGCCTGTCTTCCCTCTCTCTCTGTCTCCCCTCTGTCTCCCCTCTGTCTGCCTGTCTTTCTGTCCATCTGTCTCTCCGTCTGTCCGTCTGTCTGTCTGTATTCAGGGCTATGTCTGGCCTAGTGCATACGTACCTAAGATTAACTCTTTTACCATGTTCTCTTTCATCATCCCTATTTTTGTCCATCCCTTCCTCTCTCCCACTGATTGCTCACTCACGTTCTTATTCCATCATCCTTCTTTCACTCTACCTCTTTCTCCACCCCCCCCTCTCTTCTTCCTATCTCTCATTGCTCTCTCTCACTTTGTCATCTTCCTGTCTCCTTCTCTCACTCCCTCCCACTCCAACCACCTCCCTTTCTCCCTCTATCGGTCTTCCTCTTTCCTCCTCCATCATCACTCTCTCTTTTTCTCTCCCATGTATCTTTCACATTGGCATCATAAGACCCCAAGTGTGTTGAATTTCTATATTTATCACCCGGTGACCATAATAACATCTATATACAGTATGTCTTTCACATGGCTCTCATCTAAAATGTCTAATTGTATTACATACCACGGCTGGAAATGCATTGTTTTTTTATAAAATCTTGAAAAAATGGTTTTATATGTTCAGCCATTAGAGGTCAGAGTTGCCTCTTACTTGCCCTAAAAAACAATTGTTGGCATATGAGAACAACAATAACTACAACAATGACAGTGTCTATCATAAATGAAAGCCAAATAAATACAAGTACCAACTGAATGTCTGAGAACACACTATGTGAGAATGCTATTCATTGACTACAGCTCAGCGTTCAACACCATAGTACCCTCAAAGCTCATCACTAAGCTAAGGAACCTGGGACTAAACACCTCCCTCTGCAACTGGATCCTGGACTTCCTGACGGGCCGCCCCCAGGTGGTGAGGGTAGGTAGCAACACATCTGCCACGCTGATCCTCAACACTGGAGCTCCCCAGGGGTGCGTGCTTAGTGCCCTCCTGTACTCCCTGTTCACCCACGACTGCATGGCCAGGCACGACTCCAACACCATCATTAAGTTTGCTGACGACACAATAGTGGTAGGCCTGATCACCGACAACGATGAATCAGCCTATAGGGAGGAGGTCAGAGACCTGGCCGGGTGGTGCCAGAATAACAACCTATCCCTCAACGTAACCAAGACCAAGGAGATGATTGTGGACTACAGGAAAAGGACCACCGAGCACGTCCCCATTCTCATCGACGGGGCTGTAGTGGAGCAGGTTGAGAGCTTCAAATTCCTTGGTGTCCACATCAACAACAAACTAGAATGGTCCAAACACACCAAGACAGTCGTGAAGAGGGCAAGACAAAGCCTATTCCCCCTCAGGAAACTAAAAAGATTTGGCATGGGTCCTGAGATCCTCAAAAGGTTCTACAGCTGCAACATCGAGAGCATCCTGGCCTGGTACGGCAGTGATGCAACCTCGAACCGCAAGGCACTTCAGAGGGTAGTGCGTACGGCCCATTACATCACTGGGGCAAAGCTGCCTGCCATCCAGGACCTCTACACCAGGCTATGTCAGAGGAAGGTCCTGAAAATTGTCAAAGACCCCAGCCACCCCAGTCATACACTGTTCTCTCTACTACCGCATGGCAAGCGGTATCGGAGTGCCAAGTCTAGGACAAAAAGGCTTCTCAACAGTTTTTGCCCCCAAGCCATAAGACTCCTGAACAGGTAACCAATGGTTACCCGGACTATTTGCATTGTGTGCCCCCCCCAAACACTCTTTTACGCTGCTGCTACTCTCTGTTAATCTTATATGCATTGTCACTTTAACTATACATTCATGTACATACTACCTCAATTGGCCCGACCAACCAGTGCTCCCACACATTGGCTAACCAGGCTCTCTGCATTGTGTCCCACCACCTGCCAAGCCCTCTTTTTACACTACTGCTACTCTCTGTTCATCATATGTGCATAGTCACTTTAACCATACCCACATGTACATACCACCTCAATAAGCCTGACTAACCGGTGTCTGTATATAGCCTTGCTACTCTTATTTTCAAATGTCTTTTTACTGTTGTTTTATTTCTTTACTTACCTACACACACACACTTTTTCCCCCTCCACACTTTTGGTTAGAACCTGTAAGTAAGAATACACCTGTTGTATTCGGCACACGTGACAAATAAACTTTGATTTGAACACAAAGTACATCATGGTGTGTGATTTATACAGGTGTACTGGGGATTTATTGCATAATGGCATATACAGTGCACATGGAAACTATTCAGACCACTTGACTTTTTCCACATTTTGTTACATTACAGCATTATTCAGACCGTTTACTCAGTACTTTGTTGAAGCACCTTTGGCAGCGATTACAGCCTTGAGTCTTCTTGGGTATGACGCTACAAGCTTGGCACACCTGTATTTGGAGAGATTCTTCTATTCTTCTCTGCAGATCCTCTCAAGGTCTGTCAGGTTGGATGTGGAGCGTCGCGGCACAGCTATTTTCAGGTCTCCAGAGATGTTCGATTGGGTTCAAGTCCAGGCTCTGGCTGGGTCACTCAAAGACATTCAGAGACTTGTCCTGAAGCCACTCCTACGTTGTCTTGGCTCTGTGCTCAGGGTCGTTTTCCTGTTGGATGGTGAACCTTTGCCAAAGTCCGAGGTCCTGGGTGCTCTGGAGCAGGTTTTCATCAAGGATCTCTCTGTACTTTGCTCTGTTCATCTTTCCCTCGATCCTGACAAGTCTCATTGTCCCTGCTGCTGAAAAACATCCCCACAGCATGATGCTGCCACCACCATGCTTCACTGTAGGAATGGTGCCAGGTTTCTTTCAGACGTGACGCTTGGCATTCAGGCCAAAGGGTTCAATCTTGGTTTCATCAGACCAGAGATTCTGAGAGTCTTTAGGTGCCTTTTGTGAAACTCCAAGCGGGCTGTCATGTGCCTTTTACTGAGAAGTGGCTTCCGTCTGGCCACTCTACCATAAAGGCCTGATTGGTGGTGTGCTGCAGAGATGGTTGTCCTTCTGGAAGATTCTCCCATCTCCACGGAGGTATTTTGGAGCTCTGTCAGAGGGACCATCGGGCTCTTGGTCACCTCCCTGACCAAGGTCCTTCTCCCCCGATTGCTCAGTTTGGCCGGGTGGCCAGCTCTAGGAAGAGTCCTTGTGGTTCCAAACTTCTTCCATTTAAGAATGATGGAGGCCACTGTGTTTTTTGGGACCTTCAATGCTGCAAACATTTTTGGGTACCCTTCCCCAGATCTGTGACTCAACACAATCCTATGTCTGAACTTAACAGACTATTCCTTCGAACTCATGGCTTTGCTTTTGCTCTGACATGCACTGTTAACTGTGGGACTTTATGTAGACAGGTGTGTGCCTTTCCAAATCATGTCCAATCAATTGCATTTACCACAGCTGGAAACATCCCAAGGATGATCAATGGAAACAGGAGGCACCTGAGCTCAATTTCAAGTTTCATAGCAAAAAGTCTGAATACTTATGCAAATAAGGTATTTCAGTTTTTTTTTTATATACATTTGAAAAAAATGATGGGGTATTGTGTGTAGATTGATGAGGAACATGTTTAATTTAATACATTTTAGAATAAGGTTGTAACATAACAGAATGTGGAAAAAGGCAAGGGGTCTGAATACTTTCCGAAATTACTGTATGTTCTGTTGCTGGAGGCGTCTATCATTACGCAGCTGTCACGAATAGCGATTGGACCACACAGGCCATAGCCACGGAAGCACCCACCTACATCACCACAGACTCTGGTGGTTATCTTTGAGCAGGGCATAGCTGCTGAGATTACTGCAGGAGCACACAGTGTGGGTGGAGTTAGACATCACATACACAGATTTGCAGATGTTATTGCAGGTGCAGCAAAATGCTTGTGTTTCTAGCTCCAACAGTGCAGTAATACCAAGCAATAAAATAAAAAACAATACACACATAATCCATAAATGAATATTAAATAAGTTATATAGGATTAGACATGACTGGAACAGAGTATATACATAAAACACTATTAAAGTGACCAGTGTTCAATGACTATGTACAGTTGAAATCAGAAGTTTACATACACTTAGGTTGGAGTCATTAAAACTAGTTTTTCAACCACTCCACAGATTTCTTGTTAACAAATTATAGTTTTGGCAAGTCGGTTAGGACATCTACTTTGTGCATGACACAAGTCATTTTTCCAACAATTGTTTACAGACAGATTATTTCACTTATAATTCACTGTATCACAATTCCAGTGGATCAGAAGTTTACATACACTAATTTGACATTGCCTTTAAACAGCTTGGAAAATTCCAGAAAAGGATGTCATGGCTTTAGAAGCTTCTGGTAGGCTAATTTACATCATTTGAGTCAATTGGAGGTGTACTTGTGGATGTATTTCAAGGCCTACCTTCAAACCCAGTGCCTCTTTGCTTGACATCATGGGAATATAAAAAAAAACAGCCAAGACCTCAGAAAAGAAATTGTAGACCTCCACAAGTCTGTTTCATCCTTGGGAGCAATTTCCAAACTCCTGAAGGTACCACTTTCACCAGTACAAACAATAATATGCAAGTATTAACACCATGGGACCACGCAGCCATCATACCGCTCAGGAAGGAGACGCGTTCTGTCTCCTAGAGATGAACATACTTTGGTGCGAAAAGTGTAAATCAATCCCAGAACAAAAGCAAAGGACCTTGTGAAGATGCTGTAGGAAACAGGTACAAAAGTATCTATATCCCCATAAAACAAGTCCTGTATCGAGAACCTGAAAGGCCAACCAGCAAAGAAGAATCCACTGCTCCAAAACCGCCATAAAAAGCTTATCCACAGGCTCATCAAGATCCACACACCAAGTGAATCCAGGGAAACATCTACATAACTTTCATCCAATCAGTTTCAGTTTGCAAAACAATTCTCTCATTTTCCTGCTGCTTAGTCATTCTGTGTGGTCAGAGGCAGGAGGAATAGAGTAACTCACATGTTTCAATGTTTCAATCCAAACAAGTAGTGTCTTTGTCATGCAAAGGTTTCTGCTTTATACTTGATGAAAAGACGAGTCATTGAGTTTGTCTCATGCCTCCAAGTAACCACAGGTTAACCATCTTTTTCCATCAACATCCGTTTCATTCTGTCATTTTTCATCTGAGTGAGGAAGTCTCCTGATATAGCATTTCCCATCATTTCCACCTACTGAGCTGATGTTAGAATTTGGTCTTAATTGGCCTGCCTGGTAAAAAATGTTTAATAAAAAAAACCTTGCGGGTGTAAGAGGTGTGTAAATTCACAATGCTGAGTCACAACACTCATGCACACTGAGCATATTGTATCACCCAAAGTCATATGCATATGTAATAGCTATCACCTTCCAATAATTGTCATTCCCATTAAGTTACCAATAAAATTGAACTCATGACTTTTCAATTAATGTCAAGACAAACTTTATTGTTTTTGAGAAAACACAGTTAAAGAGACCACACACATATGTTAAATCATATTAAATAAGTCAAAAATACTTTTTTGTTGACAGAAGAGTTCAAATAATAGGTTCAAACTTCAAAACAGACTCATTAACACTCACATTACATCTCCCATCCAAACTGTTTCCATAACATATTAGAACAAGTAATAGAAATCGTCACTCGTCTCTACACTCAAGACCTCTCTACCAGTAGGCTCTCATCACCTTTCACACACAACACAAGCACACACTTTTTATATTAAGATGGAATATGACCTCAATACACAGACAAAAGAGCACACACACACACTCAATAGAGATGAGAAAATACATTTCTTACATCAAAAAACAATGTACAACAAAACAAGATAATTATTTTTTGCCTCCGGTTAGAGATGGGATGCTACATTTAAAAGGTTAAGTCCCCTCCAAATCTCAAACCTTTATCATTTCACCATTTCTCTTCAAATATTTAGTACCAACGCATGGTTAACATGGGCTCAAATGGTTACAGTGGCAGACAGTGGAGCAGTATGGGCTATTTCATTGTGTGCAATGTTGCATAATCTTGCTGGCTGACATATTATTATAAACTATTGATTAGCATATGTACGAGACTGAACTGTATATGTAATGGAAATGGCTGATCTGCTATCTTCCCCTGGGTTCTTCACTACCACCATGGGCATGAAGTGAATGCGTTTTTTTTGCTGAGCCGGGATGAGTGCAGAGACAGTGGTCCAGTTGTGGTCACACCTCAGTAACACTGCACTGACCGTCAGGGCTGCGTGAGCGCACAGTAAGGCCTCCGCTAGAGGACCCACCACCAGGTGGCAGTCTGTCAGGCTGGACCTCCCTGAGCCACCGCTGTAGGAGTCTGTATCTGGTCCTCCGTTGAACTCCTACTTCTCGTCCCCTCCTCTCCCTGTCCCACCCCTGGCCTACCTCATCACCACCACCATCCTCATCCTCACTGCTACCAGATGCTGACTCGTACGCCTGGCTCATGCTTGAAGCTACCTCCTCTTCATCCTCCTCTTCTTCCCCCTCTGGTTGGCTGATGAGGAGCTGGGACAGAGAGTCTTCCAGGGAGATGAAGGCTGGGGTGGCAGGGTGAGCCCCCAGGACTGTAGGGGGTCTGACAGGAGGAGCTGGGATGAGAACCCCTGAGCGACCTGCCTGTCCAGTCACATCCTCCCCGTCAGCAGAGCTTGACCGCTCCACTGTCGCTGTTGTGACCAGAACAGCTGCCATGGCAACTACTGGCGGGGCGGGGTCAGGGTCCAGTCTGAGTCCGGCCACGCCCTTTTTGGGAATGTCCACCATGTCACGCTTCATGCGGCGGCGGCGACCGTGCTCGTTGCGGCGGTACTGCACCATGTTCTCCAGGTCAGCCACGTACAGGAAGCCAGCAATCAGCATCTCGGCACGCTTCCTGCCCTTGGCCAAGGCATCCTCCAGCTCACGGCTGGTCCTCTCGTCATACTGCCACCATCCATTCCTCCCCTCGTAGTACCAGGCATTGTCTCCCCCAGCGTTCCTCGGCCCGGCTCCTCCTCGCCCACCTGCAGCTGCTGCCTTCAGCTCCTCTGGGGACAGCAGGGTGGGATGCTCCAGGAAGTCCTCAGGTACTTCCTGTCTGCAGAGAGCACAGCGCTTGCTGTGCCAGGAGGCTCCTTTAACGCACAGGAAGCAGAAGACGTGGCAGCAGGGCAGGCGAACCGGGTAGACACAGGTCTGGAGGCAGATGGCACACTCCGGCAAGGGGTTGGCCGAAGGTTTAGGGGAGGTGGGGGAGTCACCAGTACAGGCGTCCCCTCCATCTTCCACCTTAGAGGACACAGAGTCCACAGTGTGGTCTACCTCACCACAGCTCGCCATGCTGAGGGGGGAGACAGATCGTTAAGCTAATGCTGAGAGACACAGAAAAAGACAGATCGTTAAGCTAATGCTGAGAGACACAGAAAAAGACAGATCGTTAAGCTAATGCTGAGAGACAGAAAAAGACAGATCGTTAAGCTAATGCTGAGAGACAGAAAAAGACAGATCGTTAAGCTAATGCTGAGAGACAGAAAAAGACAGATCGTTAAGCTAATGCTGAGACAGAAAAAGACAGATCGTTAAGCTAATGCTGAGAGACAGAAAAAGACAGATCGTTAAGCTAATGCTGAGAGACAGAAAAAGACAGATCATTCAGCTAATGCTGAGACACACAAAAAGACAGATCATTCAGCTAATGCTGAGACACAGAAAAAGACAGATCGTTAAGCTAATGCTGAGACACAGAAAAAGACAGATCATTAAGCTAATGCTGAGACACAGAAAAAGACAGATCATTAAGCTAATGCTGAGACACAGAAAAAGACAGATCATTAAGCTAATGCTGAGAGACAGAAAAAGACAGTCCTGCGGACTAATTTTAAGCAATATTCTCAGCTCCCAGTTGAACAAAATCACATAAAGCGGTCACGAGAGACTCAATTAGCAATATGCCTAAATATCTAAAATGTGAATTTCAGATGATTTAGCTGGCTAGAATATTTTGTGTCAATCATATTGCCCTAATTACTATGATGGAAAAAAATGAACTACTTACTCTCTCAAGCGCAGTTACTGGGATGACATCAGGGTCAATTCTGTATTCTCTCAAAGTTCCTCTCTGTGGAAAAAAATATTGTTGAAGAGACAAGAGTCAGGAGTCGGTTTAATCCCACCTTTCCCAGAGAGATAAAAACACGGGTTAGCTATAATTAGAGAGGGTATGTTGCTATAACGTTAGCCATCTTGCTAATCTAAAGCGAACAGGACAATCACCATAAAGAACATAGCTAGCTACTAAATACACACATCAATAGTATGATGTGGCCATCAAACTAGTTAGCTTCTGTACAGTAGCCATTTCTTGTTGACAAGTTATGCTTTCAAATTACTGTCAGCTTCGGAGGCCACAGTTGTCAGTGACTCACCGCTTGACTGTCTTCTACCTCGAGCGTATTTCCTCCACACTCACCTGTCATGAATAGCGTTTGACCATCGCTCAGTGATGTTTTGAGATCATTCGCAAATTATTGATCGCTTTCGACCTATAAACGCTAGCTAATCACTAAAATATCTTCTACCAAAACAAAGCAAAATACTGACGTTCCTGCTCCTTCCGTGTATTCATACACGTAACGGGATGACGTTGCGTGGTCTGTCTGCCACCTCAAGCGTCGGAGGTTGATCATACCGAATAACGTGTGGGTGGTTTTATTTGTCAGCTTCTCCTCGTGGCTATGACCACATCACAACCATGATAAAATTGACATTAACACATGGCCTCATGTATTATTGCTTGCGTATAACATGTGGGTGCTTATATTTGTCCTGTTTCACACATGTACAAGTGTGTCAGCTATTATATGCATGTGTGAAATGGAAATGTGTTTTTTGATATCCCAACTCCCTGAGACACCCTCGGAGATTACGGTCACGGCCAGCCATTATCAGAAACGAACATGGAGCAATCAAGTTTAAGTGCCTTGCTCAAGGGCACATCGAGCTATTGAAAACTCTAGGCAGCATTATATGCGTTCTCCTTACAGTTCTCAGGCATTAGCTTTGCCCACAACTGCCTCATGTGAACTACAATCCCGACACTGTGTTTTAACGTTTTCATCGCTTGCAATACCGCTTTTGAAACATATGGCCCTTATCTTTCATCAGCGAGAAAGTATCCTTCAACTAAAAAAGTTACACTTACAGTAGCAGTTTTGCACAGATCCATACAGCTATGGGTGTCTCCAACCGAAAAAACTACACTTCCCGAGTTGCACATGTACATTACACACAGGTGTTCAGAGCATGCTAGATAGCTGTCTGTTTTCCATAAACAAGCGCTGTAACATGGAGATATGGCGGTATGAGAACAGTAACCCTAACTGTACCAATGTGTGTATCAATTTAACCTTGTATTTTTTTCTGCTATGGAAGTTAAGGCCCTTGTGCTGCCAATAACGCACAGCAAGCGACGCTTGTTACTGTTCAGATTGAGCATCCCCGTACAGAACACGCCTTCGTCAAATGACTCTTATGTGTAATGTAATGGAACTGAGTCATGATCAAGGGCTAGGGCACATCGACAGATTTTTCACTTTTGTCAGTTTAGGGATTTGAACGCTCCAACCGCTAGGCTACCTGCCGCCTTAATGTAGGAGAAAATGTATAGAACATATTGTATAGAATTTGTTTTATTTAGCTAGCTATAGACATCTTTGGAGTAGGCTTTCCACCTAACAACGTTTTTTGGTTCATTGAAAAAAAAATTCAGTCATGTTTGTGAAGACAATATACTGTAATTTACTATAAAATCACCTACACAAACATTTTATGTAGGTCTATAACAATGATTGCAATCATGAAAAGGAATCAATAGTTTCAATTTGACTTGCTATACAGAGAAATGCTACACATGTAGAATAAGTGGGCTAGCCACCATCATGATAGAAACAAAAAAAACGATTAGAATAACACACTTTGCTTTTTGAACACTGCTCAATTCAGTCCATATCAAGTTCGTGACCTTTTCCTGGAATGGATCATGTGGGTGACATTTCGTAATGAACAAAAAAATGTTGAACACAAAATTCTAGAGCAGATGATAATGTTAACTTCTCCAAGGTCTCTCAACCAAGGCAGGTCAACAGCTGGTCACAAACATAGAGGAATAAATTGTTGCACACTGTTCCTGACTACAGAAACGACTGATGTTCAGGCAATGGAGGTCTCTCTTTCAAACCAGTTAATCCAGTCCTCCTGTCCTTCCATCCTGTTTTGGATCACATCTGCCACTTGCTATTATTTTGCTCCCACCAATGATCTTGCATCAATGTTCTGCTGGCCTAATGCCTTTGCCATCTGATCTTCCTGTGGAAAAGGAGAGGACAATGCAAGATGTGTGAAAACTGAAATAAGTCAGAACATTTCACTTTGATCACCAGTATACCTGGACTCGGTCTCCTTTTGATGACACATTTCCTCCACTCTTTGACTTTGGGGCAGGGGTCGCCGTACAGGGTGGGGTGCCGTAGGACCTCTCGTCTTCGTACCTCCACAAAATTCCTGTAGTCCCTCCCTCTCCAAAAGCAGAGGCCCCAGTCTCCCCATTCTCCCACCTGACAGTGTACTGAGAGAGAGATGGGGGGCATGACATTGTAGGGTGGATAGATACACAAAATGTACACTCAAATTTGCATTGTAGAGTGATCAATCAATGATCTATTGGGATGGCTGGAATGGCATGTACAGAGATGGGGGAACACAGAGAGTCACTAACCTTGAGAAATGCACTCCATGAGCTGTCTATCAGGCTCAAACCCCCCTGGGCAGGTATGTTGGCACTGGCCATGCAGGAGGTACAGTCCTGCTCTACACCTGGTGCAGGTGTTCCTCGTCACACACACCTCACAACCCACTAGACAATCTGGGATGGAGGGACATAGACGTTAGAGACGCATTTCTATATAGATCTCTCTCCCTACTGTAAATATGTACTTTATATGTCTTCTTCCACAATGTGTGATTTTGATGCATCCAAGCCCAGATTCTTGGCCGACCAATACTGGATCTTATTAGTTTTAGCCAGACTTTGAACACATTATGACTATGAAGGAAGATCACAGTTCAGCTGTAGTGTAATAGACTTACCATTGCACTCTCTTAGTGCAGCATTTGGGGTCAGGCCCTCGGGGCAGCTGTTCTCACACCTCCCTCTGTACAGGTAGTGGCCCTGGTGACAGTGAGTGCAGAAGTTCCTGTTGAAGCAGGAAACACAGTCCTCCCTGCACTCTGAGACACAGACAGGGACCATGGTTAGAGTGGATACATGATCAGGGCATTACACTGTGTATGACATTATTATCACAACACTCCATAAGAGTGTCGGTGTTGTTCATCCACATGACTCACTGGTGCAGGTGTTGACATGTGGGGAGCGTGTCCCATAGTGACCTCTGGGGCAGGATAGCAGACAGGTCCCCCTCTCCCGCATCCCATCATGCTTCAAGTGGAAGAAGAGGCGGGGCTTACAGGACAGGCAGCCGTTTAACACTGAGCATGTCAGGCAGCCAGCATGACACAACCTGCTCACCACTAAGCTACCTGGAGAAAAGAGCTGGTGTTATGGCTGTGTGTGTCTGTCTCTCTCGCTCTTTCACTCACACACATGTGTATGTGTTCCTGCATAAGAGAGGATGCAGTTACATGTCTTGAGCACGTGCATGTGAAATTTGGTCAAACTTGAATCCCATACAACTTCAGTCTTTTTTGGAAGAACTACATTATCACAAATCATTATGCTCTCTACTCAATGTATACAGCCAATCTCATAAACCTGAGTTGTGACTTACTATACCTGGCACATTAATGTTCCAAGAATAGGAACAGGAGGTTTATCAAACCCTCAGCCAAACTTTACAATGTGTTGTATGGTTCACATAGTAAGCCAATGCGTATAAACCATGAAAATATATGACCGCATTATTCCCCCGAAAGTCAAATTTACTGCACCCACATAGTAATGTCCATGCTTTTACACATGTATGAAGAGGAGTTGAATGTGCGTATAATTACGCAGAACAGGTGTCCGCATTTCAATCAGGTCGCATCAAAATGTGTCGGTTCACTACTTACGTCTGTGTCGTGGATGTCTTGAGAAATATTGTCCGTTAATAAGATCCATGAAGTGCAGAATCCAAACCAGAAATGGTAACCAAATTAGCATTTTTACCCTCTTTGGAATTAAGATTCTTTGTCCAACAGCTAAATCACCTTTTGATGTAAATAAAATACCTGAAAAATATTTTTCCCCCAGAATTGTGTTAAAAGAACATCATGCACAATGGTCCCAACCCCAGTATGCACGCTAGAGAACAAATCTGTTTTCCAGAAGAAAAATCAAAGAAAAATTCCATGAAATCACCCATGCCGTCAGAATCCATAAGGAATGAAAACATCTCAGAACATCATGATAGTCGCACCTCAAACCTAATGCAAGGTTTTGGGTTAGCAGCGAGTTTGCTTTCTCCCCCTCTCTCGGTCTCACTCACAAACTCATTTTCTCACACACATACACCTGTTCTCAATGCAAAAGTTGTCATATTCAAGTAAGCACTTCAAGTAGACCTATTAACTTGTATTGTCCTGTTGAGTCTGCTTCACCTACTTGGGATTCTCCTCATCTGCATAGATACCTTCATCATTCCACAGCCACATGTCTTCCCCCATTCTAATGAAAAGAGGATGACTGGGTGACTATGTGTAAGAAATATGTCAGTGCATTTGGTTTCATTTAAAACAGAGGAGCATAAGTGCACTTGTGAGTCACCTCACAGATTTTACACCGGGCACTCTGTCAATGTCACCCTGGCAGCTTGGATTGAGTGAAAAAATATAAACTTCAAAAAGAAGCCGGATTCCCCTTGTATCTACATTTCCGACAATGCATTGCTGACTGAAAGCTTGACGACTTCCCTGAAGTTTATGCCCCAAAACTATGCTGTGACTGTGTGTTTCAGATTAACTCAGAAGTGAATGTTACCAGAAAACTAAAACCAAACTCTCAAATACAGAGCGACATTCTAACGTCCGACAAGAAAACAAAACAAAGCTGAAGAACAGATAGGACAGGAAGGTGTCAGAAAGCATCAACCATTGCCACTTCTGTTCGCTATGGGTAACAGGCAAAAGCCACACACACTTCCAAAGGGATAATTGTTTGGAATCCCAGTTTACATTATGGCCTGGGAACCACAAACCGATGCAAAAACCACCGACAGACTTGCCTTTGTGTCTTTTACATAGAAGTGTTCTCTCGCTCAAACTCTTCATTTTTTTATGACTATCAGCTAATATCCTGTTTACTTCACCTAGAGCTCATCTGAACAACACAATGTATTTATTGTCTGTTGTTAGCTAGATGGACACCATAGTGCTTTTTTTGAATGTGCATTTCAGCAGGGGAGGGGGAGATTAATAACATCTCATCTAAAGTTCTACTTCTGGTTTCTGGAAAAATGTAAAAAATGGTATCAGAGGGAGCATTCATGGGGTTGACGTTGCAGCGGATTTATCTGTTGAGACAAAAGCCAAAGACGCTGCTAGACTGGAGCTGGATGAGTCTAAGACCAAATTGAAAACAGGTTCTCCTATACACACACACATTTTTACATTAAAGAAAATTACTACTTTATTTCGCCAGTGAAATTACAGAAATGTTCACATGTTGTTCCCTCAAGGACAAGATAACACTGATATTAAGACAAAACAGAACAGAGCTCCCTCTTCTAGCTGTATAAATATGCTTTCATGCAGTGTTGGGAAAATCATGTTTTTGCCTTTCCAGTTCCCACTGAATATCACTTTTTATTTTATTTTTTACCCTACATCTGCATCTGGACCCTGAACATGAGCTGCTCTGCTGTAAGTGTCTTACTGGAGCAGCGTGCAGGAGCTGATGACAGTAAGGGGAGCCATGTGAATCTGTGGGTCAGTGACTAAGGCTAGGTAGCCCACGGGTGGGTGGGCTGTCACAGGCAGACAATGTGACTGTCGGGGTCAGAGGGGTGGGGTTCCACACCCAGAAACCCCCCTACATCACTGGAACGCCAGATCAGATTCAGAGGAAAACAAATCGCTAGAGAGGGAGGCAAATCAACCCAGCTGGGGGGGGACATTTTGAAAACGATGTTATGAAAATGTTTTGGTCACAGTTTTTTTTTTTTATAGCTACTTTTAAATTACACCATGGCATATCCCTTTCTGGGGGGGGTATGTGTGCTTGGTGAGAGGGCTGCAGCATGCAGCAAGCTGAGTCACAAGTGAGAGGAGAGCAGCACGCGCACACACATCATGGCAAGTAAGAAAGACAGTACTAGCTAGCTAATATGGAGCCACATATTGGATAAATGTGGCAACTCTTGCTGGAGCAACATCTTTTGGGCCTAGTTTTCAGTTGTCATTGGGCTAGACATTTTAACTAAACCTGGCAAAAGTCACTATGGAAGCCCTTAGACCTCATTCTTATTGGTATATTGGCGATCACACAATTGAATGTGGATCCCGCCACCTACTATGCAGGATGGAAACAGGATTCCACCAAAAAACTGAACTGCCAAATAATAAATACATCAGCCAACTTTGTTAAAAATAAATCAAACAGATCCCTACATAGGCTCAAGGGGAACCTGGGAGGTCGTGTCTTCCGGCGCCAGTACCCCTTGCAAGTCTTTCGATGTAAAATCTTTGTCTCAAAATCTTTCCTGCTGCAGCCACAATAATGTCTAGTTTCTTCAACTTCTTTGAGACTTGTGCAGTACAGATTATAACTGTGGCAATGAATGCAACAAAATCCACCTTTCGTCTGGCAGTAAACATTGACTACAGGCTGTGTTGTATCCAATACCATCTCTTCACTAGCACCACTTGTTTTCTCAATTCTTTTAAAAATCGCCGCCACATAGGAGTTTCGATTGACCGCTAACTTTTGCCACCTCAATTTCTTCACCCTTACAGGGCACTCAGGATCCCACCACAATTGCAACACCATCATCCTTTTACACCTTTCTTCACTATACTCTGTTTGTCTGCACACACTTGAAACATGGCCCAATCCTTTACAATTCTTACACTACAATACAAAAGATCTTACAGCATAACTTACATAACCAAGCTTCACATGCGTAGGTATTTGCTCTTTATCAAAAAACAACAGGACCAACAGACTATCTTTCTCCATTCACATATGGATTTGATTTTTACCTTGTTTTTTTCACCACTGTCCAGTTAGTGGAGGTAATACACCTTTTTGGGTTGTAGTCTGCCATGAAACCCACAGAAGAAGAACTTTGCCGCGATTTACTTGTATATGGTGGACATGTACAAATTAATGTGATATGAGGCGCTCCTCCCAGATTGATAGGACAATGTACACACATATTTAAAGTTTGTGAGTGTGTGATATGGGACTTGGAGACATGTTTATTTCGAAAAACTTTAATAAACAATGGCAACATTACCATGTTTTGCCAGCAGCATACCACCCTGCATCCCACTGCTGGCTTGCTTCTGAAGTTAAGCAGTGTTGGTCCTGGTCAGTCCCTGGATGGGAGACCAGATGCTGCTGGAATTGGTGTTGGAGGGCAAGTAGAAGGCATCCTTTCCTCTGTTCTAAAAAAAGATCCCATTTTCCCAGGGCAGTGATTGGGGACATTGCCCTGTGTAGGGTGTCGTCTTTTGGATGGGACTGACTCTGTGGTCACTAAAGATCCCATGGCACTTGTGAGAGTAGGGGTGTTAACCCTGGTGTCCTGGCTAAATTCCCAATCTGGCTTTCATACCATCATGGCCACCTAATCATCCCCAGTTCACAATTGGCTCATTCATCCCCCCTCCTCTCCCCTGTAACTATTCCCCAGGAATATATCCATAAAAACACATGGAAAGAGGGTGATAGCGTGGCAGGCACAGCTTGTCCCATTAATTAATCACAAAAATTTAGGATTAGCTGATAACGAAACAAACAAACATTATGGAAAATAAAGAGAATCTGTACCAATTTATTGATCAGCATTTTGATATGTTCGGAAAAGAAACTGATACATCGAAGCAAACAAGAGAATACCTTTCCTTGAGTTCTGTGAGCGAAACAGGAGGAAAGCAACCTTCTAAAATGTGTCATTTAACATTGGAGTGGGACATTTTTATGACTATGTCTCCAGAAGACAGAGCATTTCTTACAAGCATGAGTGAGCAGATAAAAAAAACCGGATATACAGTGGGGAGAACAAGTATTTGATACACTGCCGATTTTGCAGGTTTCCTTACTTACAAAGCATGTAGAGGTCTGTAATTTTTATCATAGGTACACTTCATCTGTGAGAGACAGAATCTAAAACAAAGATCCAGAAAATCACATTGTATGATTTTTAAGTAATTAAGTTGCAATGATGTTTCCACCTCCATGCTTCACGGTTGGGATGGTGTTAATTCTACCGTTAACTTTAATCCCTTTATCCCAGTGTTAACCAGCCCGCCACACACTAGAGACAGCAAACCTGTTGACATGGATTAGGTATTGATTAGGTATTGTCAACAGGTTTGTTGACAATAGGACACATGGCACTAGAGACAACAAACCTGTTGACAATACCTAATCAATACCTAATCCATGTCAACAGGTTTGCTGTCTCTAGTGCCATGTGTCCTCTGAAACACAACCCAACCAAGCCACACTTCTTAAAACAGCGCGCATCCAACCCGGAAGCCAGCCGCACCAATGTGTCAGAGGAAACACCGTGCACCTGGCGACGGTTTATTTGGTTAGTGTGCACTACGCCCGGCCCGCCACAGGAGTCGGCGTGATGAGACAAGGATATCCCTACCGGCCAAACCCTCCCTAACCCGGACGACGCTAGGCTAATTGTGCATCGCCCCACGGACTTCCTGGGCGCGGCCGGCTGCAACAGAGCCTGGTCGCGAACCCAGAGTCTCTGGTGGCACTGCGATGCAGTGCCCTAGACCACTGCGCCACCCGGGAGGCCCCGAAACAGACCCTTTACAATGATTTGTGACGTTATTTGGATTTTAACTAATTATCTTTGAAAGACAAGGTCCTGAAAAAGGGCTGTTTTTTTTTGCTGAGTTTATATGGACACTTAACCATCATGGTGCTTTTTAATGGTAAGTTTACAAACATTGGTTGTGGTAAGTATAACTGAAACTTGGTAAGTGTGGAAATAAGTATAGCAAGTTATAATTGTAATGGCTTAGCAGATCATCAAAAAAGACGATACATTTTTACACAACTAAAAGAGAAAGAATATAAAATATATTGTTTATAGGAAACTCTTTCTACAAATATAGATGAAGTTGGGTGGAAAAAGGACTGGGAGGGAGAAATATATTTTTTGTCATGGGCAAAGAAACTCAAAAGGGGTGATTATACTAATTAATACAAATTTTGATCCGATTGTGCAAACAGATCTGCAAGGAAGATGGAAAATGTCAAATATGCTATTGGACCAAAAACAGATTTTGCTTATTAAATCTATATGGGCCAAATAATGATGATCCACACTTTTTTGAATATATATATATGTACAGTGGGGCAAAAAAGTATTTAGTCAGCCACCAATTGTGCAAGTACTCCCACTTAAAAAGATGAGAGAGGCCTTTAATTTTCATCATAGGTACACTTCAACTATGACAGACAAAATAAATAAATAAATCCAGAAAATCACATTGTATGATTTTTAAATCAAATCAAATTTTATTTGTCACATACACATGGTTAGCAGATGTTAATGCGAGTGTAGCGAAATGCTTGTGCTTCTAGTTCCGACAATGCAGTAATAACGAACAAGTAATCTAACTAACAATTCCAAAAAACTACTGTCTTATACACAGTGTAAGGGGATAAAGAATATATACATAAGGATATATGAATGAGTGATGGTACAGAGCAGCATAGGCAAGATACAGTAGATGATATCGAGTACAGTATATACATATGAGATAAGTATGTAAACCAAGTGGCATAGTTAAAGTGGCTAGTGATACATGTATTACATAAGGATGCAGTCGATGATATAGAGTACAGTATCTACGTATGCATATGAGATGAATAATGTAGGGTAAGTAACATTATATAAGGTAGCATTGTTTAAAGTGGTTAGTGATATATTTATCATTTCCCATCAATTCCCATGATTAAAGTGGCTGGAGTTGAGTCAGTGTCATTGACAGTGTGTTGGCAGTAGCCACTCAATGTTAGTGGTGGCTGTTTAACAGTCTGATGGCCTTGAGATAGACGCTGTTTTTCAGTCTCTCGGTCCCAGCTTTGATGCACCTGTACTGACCTCGCCTTCTGGATGACAGCGGGGTGAACAGGCAGTGGCTCGGGTGGTTGATGTCCTTGATGATCTTTATGGCCTTCCTGTAGCATCGGGTGGTGTAGGTGTCCTGGAGGGCAGGTAGTTTGCCCCCGGTGATGCGTTGTGCAGACCTCACTACCCTCTGGAGAGCCTTACGGTTGAGGGCGGTGCAGTTGCCATACCAGGCGGTGATACAGCCCGCCAGGATGCTCTCGATTGTGCATCTGTAGAAGTTTGTGAGTGCTTTTGGTGACAAGCCGAATTTCTTCAGCCTCCTGAGGTTGAAGAGGCGCTGCTGCGCCTTCCTCACGATGCTGTCTGTGTGAGTGGACCAATTCAGTTTGTCTGTGATGTGTATGCCGAGGAACTTACTACCCTCTCCACTACTGTTCCATCGATGTGGATGGGGGGGTGTTCCCTCTGCTGTTTCCTGAAGTCCACAATCATCTCCTTAGTTTTGTTGACGTTGAGTGTGAGGTTATTTTCCTGACACCACACTCCGAGGGCCCTCACCTCCTCCCTGTAGGCCGTCTCGTCGTTGTTGGTAATCAAGCCTACCACTGTTGTGTCGTCCGCAAACTTGATGATTGAGTTGGAGGCATGCGTGGCCACGCAGTCGTGGGTGAACAGGGAGTACAGGAGAGGGCTCAGAACGCACCCTTGTGGGGCCCCAGTGTTGAGGATGAGCGGGGAGGAGATGTTGTTGCCTACCCTCACCACCTGGCGAGGGCGGCCCGTCAGGAAGTCCAGTACCCAGTTGCACAGGGCGGGGTCGAGACCCAGGGTCTCGAGCTTGATGACGAGCTTGGAGGGTACTATGGTGTTGAATGCCGAGCTGTAGTCGATGAACAGCATTCTCACATAGGTATTCCTCTTGTCCAGATGGGTTAGGGCAGTGTGCAGTGTGGTTGAGATTGCATCGTCTGTGGACCTATTTGGGCGGTAAGCAAATTGGAGTGGGTCTAGGGTGTCAGGTAGGGTGGAGGTGATATGGTCCTTGACTAGTCTCTCAAAGCACTTCATGATGACGGATGTGAGTGCTACGGGGCGGTAGTCGTTTAGCTCAGTTACCTTAGCTTTCTTGGGAACAGGAACAATGGTGGCCCTCTTGAAGCATGTGGGAACAGCAGACTGGTATAGGGATTGATTGAATATGTCCGTAAACACACCGGCCAGCTGGTCTGCGCATGCTCTGAGGGCGCGGCTGGGGATGCCGTCTGGGCCTGCAGCCTTGCGAGGGTTAACACGTTTAAATGTCTTACTCACTTCGGCTGCAGTGAAGGAGAGACCGCATGTTTTCGTTGCAGGCCGTGTCAGTGGCACTGTATTGTCCTCAAAGCGGGCAAAAAGTTATTTAGTCTGCCTGGGAGCAAGACATCCTGGTCCGTGACTGGGCTGGGTTTCTTCCTGTAGTCCGTGATTGACTGTAGACCCTGCCACATGCCTCTTGTGTCTGAGCCGTTGAATTGAGATTCTACTTTGTCTCTGTACTGGCGCTTAGCTTGTTTGATAGCCTTGCGGAGGGAATAGCTGCACTGTTTGTATTCAGTCATGTTACCAGACACCTTGCCCTGATTAAAAGCAGTGGTTCGCGCTTTCAGTTTCACGCGAATGCTGCCATCAATCCACGGTTTCTGGTTAGGGAATGTTTTAATCGTTGCTATGGGAACGACATCGTCAACGCACGTTCTAATGAACTCGCACACCGAATCAGCGTATTCGTCAATGTTGTTGTCTGACGCAATACGAAACATCTCCCAGTCCACGTGATGGAAGCAGTCTTGGAGTGTGGAATCAGCTTGGTCGGACCAGCGTTGGACAGACCTCAGCGCGGGAGCTTCTTGTTTTAGTTTCTGTCTGTAGGCAGGGATCAACAAAATGGAGTCGTGGTCAGCTTTTCCGAAAGGGGGGCGGGGCAGGGCCTTATATGCGTCGCGGAAGTTAGAGTAACAATGATCCAGGGTCTTTCCACCCCTGGTTGCGCAATCGATATGCTGATAAAATTTAGGGAGTCTTGTTTTCAGATTAGCCTTGTTAAAATCCCCAGCTACAATGAATGCAGCCTCCGGATAAATCGTTTCCAGTTTGCAGAGAGTTAAATAAAGTTTGTTCAGAGCCATCGATGTGTCTGCTTGGGGGGGGGATATATACGGCTGTGATTATAATCGAAGAGAATTCTCTTGGTAGATAATGCGGTCTACATTTGATTGTGAGGAATTCTAAATCAGGTGAACAGAAGGATTTGAGTTCCTGTATGTTTCTTTCATCACACCATGTCACGTTGGCCATGAGGCATACGCCCCCGCCCCTCTTCTTACCAGAAAGATGTTTGTTTCTGTCGGCGCGATGTGTGGAGAAACCCGCTGGCTGCACCGCTTCGGATAGCGTCTCTCCAGTTAGCCATGTTTCCGTGAAGCAGAGAACGTTACAGTCTCTGATGTCCCTCTGGAATGCTACCCTTGCTCGGATTTCATCAACCTTGTTGTCAAGAGACTGGACATTGGCAAGAAGAATGCTAGGGAGTGGTGCACGGTGTGCCCTTCTCCGGAGTCTGACCAGAAGACCGCTTCGTTTCCCTCTTTTTCTGAGTCGTTTTTTTGGGTCGCTGCATGTAATCCACTCCGTTGTCCTGGTTGTAAGGCAGAACACAGGATCCGCGTCGCGAAAAACATACTCTTGGTCGTACTGATGGTGAGTTGGCGCTGATCTTATATTCAGTAGTTCTTCTCGGCTGTATGTAATGAAACCTAAGATGACCTGGGGTACTAGTGTAAGAAATAACACGTAAAAAAAAAAAAACTGCATAGTTTCCTAGGAACGCGAAGCGAGGCGGCCATCTCTGTCGGTGCCGGAAGTAGGAATGAATTTATTGAAATAAATAAATGAATTTATTTGCAAATTATGGTGGAAAATAAGTACTTGGTCACCTACAAACAGGTTGAAATCCATCCACAGGTACATCTCCAATTGACTCAAATGATGTAGATTAGCCTACCAGAAGCTTCTAAAGCCATGACATCCTTTTCTGGAATTTTCCAAGCTGTTTAAAGGCAATGGTTTCTTTTGATATTCCCATGATGTCAAGCAAAGAGGCACTGGGTTTGAAGGTAGGCCTTGAAATACATCCACAAGTACACCTCCAATTGACTCAAATGATGTAAATTAGCCTACCAGAAGCTTCTAAAGCCATGACATCCTTTTCTGGAATTTTCCAAGCTGTTTAAAGGCAATGTCAAATTAGTGTATGTAAACTTCTGATCCACTGGAATTGTGATACAGTGAATTATAAGTGAAAGAGTGTCTGTAAACAATTGTTGGAAAAATTACTTGTGTCATGCACAAAGTAGATGTCCTAACTGACTTACCAAAACTATAGTTTGTTAACAAGAAATTTGTGGAGTGGTTGGAAAACTAGTTTTAATAACTTAAACCTAAGTCTATGTAAACTTCTGACTTCAACTGTGTGTGTGTATATATATATATATATATATTGAGCTTACAAGCAATGAAAATCTATCATTATGGTTGGAGATTATAACACAGTTTTAATTACCTCAATGGATCATAAAGGAAATCCCTCTATCACCCTCAATCACTTAAGGAGATCAAAGGATACATTAGAACTACTGGATAAACGGAGGTTGAAAAACCATGACCTTGTGAGATCTACATAGGATGTTTAAAATCAAGCTAGCCGTCTTGATTACTTCCTAGTCTCGTTCTTGCTGGCATCAAAAATATAAAAAAATATTAATAGGAGACCGAATGCGATCAGACCACCATCTAATTGGACTCCATATAACTCTTACTGAATTTCCACGTGGACGGGGATATTGGAAATTTAATCAAAGCCTATTGGATGACAATTTGTTCTTAACAAAGACAAAATAATGAACTTTTTTTGTACAACATAAGTACAGCCGATCTTCTTATTGTATGGGACACTTTCAAATGTACTTTGAGGCCATTCAATACAATGCTAATCATTAAAACTAAAGCAGTTTAGGTCAAACGAGATTAGACTAATAAAGGAAATAGAGGAAGCAACAGCGCATGTAGTAATGGAAACTGTACTATAGAGGCACAACATAGGTTAGAGGAAAACAAGAAGAATTGGAGGTACTTATTCAAGAATGATCAGGTGTAATTTATTTCCAAAATAATGCGAATTGACAGAAAATTGTAAAAAAATGCAACAAAAAATCTTGAATCGTCAACAGAAATTCTGCCAAAAATAATTTACAGAAACTCGTTACAAATGATGCATCAAATTATATTTTGAACGAGGAAGCAAAATATTTTAAGCATATGTTTTCTTTTGTCTCTGTAACGGTTCTCTTGTGGTGAAGGAGAGTCAGACCAAAATGCAGCGTGTAGATTTCGATCCATGTTTAATAAACAAACGTAAAACACGAATCAATTATAAACACTACAAAACAAAGAACGTAATGAACCGAAACAGCCTATACTTGTGTAAACTAAACACAGAGACAGGAACAAGGACACTAAGGACAATCACCCACAAAACCCAACACAAAACAGGCTACCTAAATATGGTTCCCAATCAGAGACAATGACTAACACCTGCCTCTGATTGAGAACCATATCAGGCCAAACATAGAAATAGACAAACCAGACACACAACATAGAATGCCCACCCAGCTCACGTCCTGACCAACACTAAAACAAGGAAAACACATATGAACGATGGTCAGACCGTGACAGTCTCCTCCATTTCTACTGAATGATGTTAAAACTGTAAGGATTTCTTTCCTAATAATAATGTAAAATAATAAATTTACAGAAAGATCTGCATGAAGGCCAATTTACAGCAGAGGATCTTTTTGAGGGAATAAAGTACTATCAGTGTGAAAAAACACCAGGGTTTGACGGTATATCAGACCTTTTTTTGATGTACTCAAATATCCATTATTAGCATGTTTTAATTACTCTAATACAAATGGTCCGATTTCATTACTACTAAAACAGGACCCAGGTGGTAAGTATAAAGATCCAGTCCATTAAAAAACTGGAGGCCTCTAAACACTTCAATGTTGCAATGTGAAAATGCTGGTGAAATGCATTGAATAAAAAAGGTTTTACCAGATGTTGTTCATCCTGATCAGACAGTTTTTTTACATGGACGATATATTGGAGATATGAGAATTACTTGAAACAATTGAATATTATGAAACAAAGATACCAGGCCTGGTCTTCATAGCAGATTTTGAAAAGGCGTTTGATGAAGTATGACTATAATTGATATAAATGCCTGGATTACTTACATTTTGGTGAATCTCTTATACAATGGGTTAAAGTTATGTACAGCAACCCAAAATGTAAAATAATAAATAATTGGTTACTTCTCAGAAAGTATTGAGATTAAGAGGAGTCAAACAAGGCTGTCCGTTGTCTCCATATCTACTTATTATTGCTAGCAATTAATATTAGATCGAACAAGAACATCAAGGGGTTAGAAATCCAGGGGATAAAAACAAAAGTGTCATTGTATGCCGATGATTCTAGTTTTTTCTTAAATCTGCAATCTGGATCCCGGTCTCATTGAAGATCATGGTCACTTTTCTAGCCTCTCTGGATTAAAACTGAATTATGACAAGTGTACCATATTACATATTGGATCGTTAACAAATACAGTGTCTACATTACCGTGTAGTTTAACAATAAAATGGGCGGATGGTGAAGTAGACATACTTGGTATTTACATCTCAAAAAAACTTAACAATTAATTTCAATAGAAAGTTAGCAAAAATAGATACGATTCTGCAACCATGATGAGGTAAATACTTGTATATTTATGGAAAAATCACATTGATTAACTCTTTGGTCCTATCACAGTTTACTTACTTACTAATGGCACTGCCTACACCAGATGACTCGTTTTTTAAAATCATATGAGCAAAAAACTATTTCATTTTATTTGAAATAGTAAGCCAGACAACTAAACATACCTATTTATATAATTAATATGAGTTTGGGGGGCTAAAATTATTCAATATTGAAGCTCTAAACTCATTAAAAGCTTCCCTCATACATAAAGTATACTTAACCCCAAAATGGTTCTCTAGTAGATTCTTAAGGCTCATCCTTTGTTCAAAAATGGCCATTTTGTTTCAAGTATCGCCCTTTCTTAAACAAGTCATACAAAGCTGGTTACAATTTCAGCTTTATCCTCCAGAAAAAATAGAACAAATGTTATGGTTAAATTCAAGTATACCGATTCATAAAAAAAACATTCTTTATGGAAAAAGTTAACATTTTTTATTATATTTGTTACTGATATTATGAATAGAAACGGAGTAGTTATCGAATATATTTGGGAATATCTGCTCAATCCAAATGTAGAACCAATTGATTGCAGCACTACCACAAAAATGGAGGGGGCAAGTGGAAAAGGGAGAAGGCAGGGAATTGTTTGCCTGCCCGATATTAAAAATACAAATAGAAAAATATACCAGTTTCATCTGAGGACAAAATGTTGACAGCTGTGCCATACAAGGTGCAAAATAAATGGGAGGAGCTTTTTGATGTACCAATTCCATGGCAAATGGTTTATGAACTGGTGCAAAAAAACTACACTTGATTCAACACTTAGAGTTTTTCAATTTAATTATATAAAATTCTTGCCAACAACAGAATGCTATATATATGGGGCATACAACAATCTCAGCTCTGTAGATTTTGCTGCGAAGAGACAGAATCAATAGATAATTTATTCTGGTATTGCCCCGATGTAGCTTGTTTCTGGTCACAGGTTCAGGAATGGTTAAAAAATCACAACCTGCAATTAAAATTAACCTTACAAGTAACAGTGTTGGGCGATTTGGAAAGCATTGGTCAGTCAATACATAACCTTTCCTATGAGTATTATCTTAACTCACAATCTGTGGATAAAATACGATTAGAAAGGTTCAAACATTTTGTAAAACAGCACAATTAAAAAAAATATATGGCACATGAAAACCAAACCAGGGTGATCTATGGTGATAGGTGGGATGGGCTGAGAGTGGCTGAGGGGCGGGTTTAAAGAGTTTGTTTGGTAATGTATTGTTATGGGATTGCTTTATATAAAAGTACCATGTGTGTAACATATGTAACGTGTATGTATATGTAGCAAAAAAGCTGTACAAAACAAAACAAAGATATTTGTCCTCTGAAGCGGGGTGGTGGAGGGGTTAATAAAAACAAATCTTCCCCAGGTCGTTGCTGTAAATGAGAATGTGTTCAGTCAATTTACCTGGTAAAAATGTAAAATAAAAACATTAAAATTAAATAAATGTTGCACTGAGCCATGCATTCGGAAAACCACATCAGTGTCCGACTTTTGGCTGTAGCAGATGCACCTCCCCCGACTTCACTACTCGACTAAGTCGGTTGGTTCAGATATAGCAGTCAAACAAGCCCATTGTGTCCATTTTACAGTAGCATAATCAGACAAAGGTGTAATCCAGACACGTCACAGGGGCTATAAAACTGAAGCACCCGTTTAGAACGTTTGCTCACCACCATATATGGTAGTGAGATGAAGTCCTGTCGTGGGTATTGGAAAAGGATGGATCTCGGTGAAACTGGGCCGACATCCTGCTCATTTTCTAAATCGATGAAACATCTGATCTCAATACATTTCTGTTCCCAAAACTAGAATCTGTTGGAACACAGTGTATTAAGTTGTATAAACTTGACTTTTTCTTAAGTGGTTTATAAGATGTGCAAGCCCAAATTGAGTTTGTGCACACGCGCACTTCAGAGGGTTTCCTAACGGAAATATGCAAATACATGCTATTGGATCTGCTTAGGTCGTACTTGGCTTCCCTACCTCGTTGCTTGTTCTGCCCACTCTGCCTCATTTGCTCCCACTGTAAACGACAGAGATTAACTATCTTGGGTTAGTTATAAATATCTTTGGCATAATCAATGCCATATTGAATTCTTGATGGGGCACAATGTATTATGCATTTCCAATGTTCTGACATCTACAAGGCCATTCTTTGGTAATCATAGGCCTATGACGCCCCCATGTGGCCAAAATAATTGGAGTCAACGCACAAAAGGACGGCAGACACTGGCTTACTCACTGTGTAGATGATAATGAAAAAAAAGTAAGAGCAAAATGCCGAGGATTAGCGTGTTATATAATTCGTCTTTATCATCAAAACTATTGTTCATCATTAGACTGTCTGTCTGCAATTATACCCACATTGGTAATAATATGTAACAAGGCATAGAAATAACCCCAAAGTAATATAAAGCACAACATACCTACTAGTGCAGGGATAGGGAACGATGTTTTTCTACGTGGAGAAAACGATCAAATCTGAGCACAAAAGGCCCTTTAATGTTATTTCCTTTGTTGCTCTCTGAAAGAAGAGAGAAAGTGTTGTTCCACATTAAAGAGTGAGTGTGTGTCAGTGGGCCACACACATTTCTCTTAAAGTTGTTTACTTCCCTGTAGTGAGCATTTCTCCTTTGCCAAGATAACCCAGCAACCTGAAAGGCGTGGCATATCAAGAAGCTGATTAAACAACAGGTGCACCTTGTACTGGGGATAATAAAAGGCCACTCTAAAATGTGCAGTTTTGTCACAACCCAATGCCATAGATGTCTCTAGTTTTGAGGGAGTGTGCAATTGGCATGCTGTCTGCACTAATGTCCACCAAAGCTGTTGCCTGAGAATTGAATGTTAATTTATTTACCATAAGCCACTTCCGTTGTTTTAGAGAATGAGGCAGTACATCCAACCGGCCTCACAACTGCACACCACATGTAGCCATGCCAGTCCAGGACCAGTGCATTTTAAAATAGCAATAATTTCATCAAAAAGAAAGGAGGACCAAGGCACTCTTCCTATAATTGATTAAAATGCCTTTATTAGTATGGCATGTTCAATAGAAACAAAGTTGTTGTTTTTTTTAACCGACGCGTTTCGGCTGCATGGCCTTTGTCAGGGAGTACAAAAAAAGGAATACAATGTCCCCTTTTTAACAGCTTTACAATTAGCCCTAATTGGAAGAAGTGGTTACACAATTGATTGGACACACCTAGTAAACAATAATATACACATTAAAAGGTGAAATACTGTAGCAATGTTATCATAAAAATACAACTCCAAACTAGAAGTATCAGAACACTAAAAGGTAGTTCTAACCTGAAATATGACTGGGAGAAGTGTCAAGAATAAGAAAGCTATATATTCCATAGTACACTAGAACACAGCAAAACATGAACAACAGTCTAACCATAGCTGAGGGCAATAGAGCAAAATGTCCACTAGATGACAGCAAATGGACCCATCACAACCCTACAGGAAGGGTGAGAAATCCATATATTCATTTAAACCAGGGTATTTAGTGGCCTGTAGTTTGTAAATCCATATATTCATTTAAACCAGGGTATTTAGTGGCCTGTAGTTTGTAAATCCATATATTCATTTAAACCAGGGTATTTAGTGGCCTGTAGTTTGTAAATCCATATATTCATTTAAACCAGGGTATTTAGTGGCCTGTAGTTTGTAAATCCATATATTCATTTAAACCAGGGTATTTAGTGGCCTGTAGTTTGTAAATCCATATATTCATTTAAACCAGGGTATTTAGTGGCCTGTAGTTTGCAAATCCAAAAACGTTCCCTTTGTTTTAACTGTTTAAGACGGTCCCCTTTTCTAATAGAGGCCGGAATATGATCAATACCCATAGCTTGTAGGGAGGCAGGGTTGCCATGGTGTAGGGACTTGTAGTGCCTTGCCATGGGGTAGTCTTCATTGCCTACCCGTATGGCGTACTTGTGTTCCACTAAGCGGTCTTGAAGGCGTCTCTTTGTCCGTCCAATGTAGAACACCTTGCACTGTGGACATTCCAATCTATAGATGACAAGTGGTTTTACAGTTAATGAAATGCTTGATGTAATACTCCATTTAGGAAGCGGTGTCAACAAAATTCTTCTGAGCAATATTACTGCAATGGTTGCAATGGTTACATTTAAAAGAGCCCTTGGGTTTGTGGTCAAGCCAAGTGTTTTGAGTCACCCGGAAGATAACTGTGGACCAATTTGTCATTTAGGGGAGGACATTTCTTAAAGTTTATGACTGGTGGCTCAGGAAAGACTTTGCGTAGTAAGCGTATCACTTTGGATGATTCAACCAATTATTTTTAATGGTTCTTTTAATGCTCTCTGCTTCAGTGCTGTATTTTGTGACAAAATATACTCTCCAATGTATCACGAGGCACTCCCCTTCGCAACAAGTTCTCTCTGTCAAGTAATCCAGCCCTTATACCGGAATCTTTCAGGACCTGAACGCTGTAGCCCCGATTCAAGAAGCGATTCTCCAATTCAGCAGATTTGACACTGTAGTCTGTTTCCTGATCGCAAATTCTGCAGACTCTTTGGAATTGGCCATATGGAATGTTTTCTTTTAGCCTTTTGGGGTGAAAGCTGTCTGCCCTCAGAATGGTATTCCCATCTGTAGGCTTCCTAAAGATTGATGTGTGCAAACAACCTTTGTCATTTTTACTAATGTCGAGGTCCAAAAAAATGAATGTTATCCTTGCTGTACTCCATAGTTAGTTTGATGTTAGGGTTAATGTTGTTAAGGTATTGGTGGAAGGAAATAAGTTCATCTTCTGAGCCGGACCAAAACAGACAAGCATCATCAATATAGCATCCCCACCATATAATCCGGTCAAAGAACTGGTACTTAGAAGGATCCAAAATGAAGTCATTTTCCCAAGTACAAACCAGGGTAGGAAGGGCTGTAGCTCCCATGGCACATCCTTTAACCTGTTTAAAGATACGGTCCTGAAAGATAAAGATGTCATGATTAAGAGTCCATTCAGTCAGTGAGACAATGAATTCTGTAGGAGGCATCTCAGTTTCAGGTCTGGTACTCAAATGGTGCATAGCTGCCAAACCTTGTTCATGCTCAATGGTGGTGTATAGAGACTCCACATCCATGGTGACTAAAAAAGAAGCTGTACCTATATTGTTCAATTCCTTAATGTTGTTCAACACATCTGTGGTATCTTGAAGATAGGCTGGGAGTGACGTCAGAAAAGGCTTAATAAAGTAATCAATGTACTTAGAGATGGGTTCTGTCAGACTTTCATTACCACTAATGACTGGTCTGCCTGGGGGATTTTCAAGATGTTTGTGGACCTTTGGAAGAAGGTTAAAATAAGCCAGACTGCCATTGAAAAGACATTTGAACTCATTGTCTGAAATGTAGCCATTCTCCTTAGCTTCTGTGAGGATCCCTTTCAATTCAGTTTTTAGGTCCTCAGTAGGGTTGAAGGTAAGAGATTGGTAGAATTCATCATTGTCTAATTGACGGTAGGCTTCTGTCACATATTTGTCTTTACTCAACACTACTGTAGGGCCACCTTTGTCTGCTTTTTTAACCACAATATGTTCATTTTTGGACAATGATTCAACTGCATCCTGTTCTGTCTTAGAAAGATTATGTTGTGTTTGGTGGTAGTCAATTTTACACTTAAACAGATTCTCCACATCAAAATTAACTTTCTTAGCAAATGTATTTAGTGTGGAATTCTGGACGATGGGACAAAAAGTGGACTTGGGCTTAAAAGGTGTTTTAGAGGGAACAGAAACTGCCTGACCCGAGACACTGGCATCTGTAGTTGGAGAGATGTTTTGCTTGTACCAGGCCTTCAGATGTAGATTCCTGTAGAAACTAAATAGGTCAAACTTTGTATTAAATCCATTAGTTGAATATGTGGGGGCAAAGGACAGTCCTTTAGACAATACCCTTATGCGATCATTAGAAAGGGGTTCTCCAGAAATGTTGATCACAGCCTTGTTCTGGTCCTGCTCCGTGTGGTTGGATAGTCTTGATTTCTTCCTCCCCCTCCATGTTGGCCTCTTCCGCGTCCTCTCCTGTTGTGGAACCTGTGTGACGACTCTACCTGATCTAAAAAATCTTGGGAGGAGCTGGCCTCTGAGCTTCTGGGGTGATCCTCGTCGTCACTGCTTGTAAAGTTGAAAGAAACAGATCTAGGCTTCCTTCTCTGCAGATGTGAGTCTGAATTCTTGCGTGTTGATTTTCTCCAGGCAAAGACCTTGCCATCTATATAGTCTACTTCATCTCTTCTAAATCTTCTTAGCTTGTCTTGTTTCAATATCAGAGTGAATGTGTCTACTTTCTATTTCAAGATTTCATCACATTGTGCTTTGTGAGAATTGTCACTGTGCTCTGATTTTCCTTTTTACTTCTTCAATTTCTGTTTGGACCTGTCTGTCCTCTTTAGATTCTTCTATTAGAAGTAGCATTAGGTCAAAAGAACACTTGTTGAGAATAGCCTCCCATTTATCTCTAAGCAATAATTTCATACCTTGAATTACATTGAGACACGATCACATCTTTTATTTTTTGCAGAATTCCTGGTGATTTTACTGTGTTTTTTAACCAAAAACAAAACAAATATTTTTGCAAGCCAGTCCTTCAGGTTAGTGGATGTTAAGTGTAGGGAGGGAATGCAGTCAACCATGTAAGAGTTGTTGACCAGTACTGTTGTTTCCTGCTAAACCAGGTGTATTCTTATTTGACCTGGTTCTGGGTCCTTAACTGCTGGAGCACTTTGTCTACCTACAATAGAGCACAAACAAATTATTTAACACACAGAGATCTGAATATTGTAAACATGACACAAACATGAAGGACCACCCATAGTGAAATGGTATAGGTTGCTGCTCCACTCACAGTGATGAACCAATAGGATTGTGGCCCATAGTTCCTGAGTGACGTGATGCTCATCTGACTGGCAGGAGCAATGACGTGGAGATGGAGGTGAGGGACAGAGGAGAAAGGGGGCATGTGTAACCCCATCCTATGGAAGACAAAAACAAGGGAACAAGTTAGGATCCTCAGAAATTGCAACACAGATGGGCCTGTACTCTAATGTATTATTAAGGCTGAGGTCAATGTGATCTGTCTCAATGACATGGCTAATCATAATGTAGACCTTTACCTTATGTCATCCAGGTCAGTCACCTTTTTCTTATGCAGTACACTCCTTCCCATCTCCTCCATCTTCTCCACTCAAAAATTAAAGAGCCTATCAATACTCTCCATTCAGACACCATGTGATTATGTACACAACATTTCAGAGGATAATACATGGGCTAGGCCTGTCTATTTCCAATTAATTTGTGCTGCTCTATTTGTATTTTATACATTTGTCAATTTTTAAAAATACAAAAATGACAACAATATAATAAGTAGAAAACATTTTCAATACAAATATAAAAGTAATGAAAGTGTCCAAGACCAGCTTACTTATTGGTCTAACACAGGAAGCTACAATTTGACAGACAGCACGACTCCTTATACATACAATCAAATGTATTTATAAAGCCCTTTTTACATCAGCCGATGTCACAAAGTGCTATACAGAAACCCAGCCTTACAACCCCAAACAGCAAGCAATGCAGATGTCTCAGCCTCCAGTATTTATGCTGCAGTAGTTTGTGTGTCGGGGGGCTAGGGTCAGTTTGTTATATCTGGAGTACTTCTCCTGTCCTATTCGGTGTCCTGTGTGAATTTAAGTGTGCTCTCTCTAATTCTCTCTCGGAGGACCTGAGCCCTAGGACCACGCCTCAGGACTACCTGACATGATGACTCCTTGCTGTCCCCAGTCCACCTGGCCGTGCTGCTGCTCCAGTTTCAACTGTTCTGCCTTATTATTATTGGACCATGCTGGTCATTTATGAACATTTGAACATCTTGGCCATGTTCTGTTATAATCTCCACCCGGCACAGCCAGAAGAGGACTGGCCACCCCACATAGCCTGGTTCCTCTCTAGTTTTCTTCCTAGGTTTTGGCCTTTCTAGGGAGTTTTTCCTAGCCACCGTGCTTCTACACCTGCATTGCTTGCTGTTTGGGGTTTTAGGCTGGGTTTCTGTACAGCACTTTGAGATATCAGCTGATGTACGAAGGGCTATATAAATAAATTTGATTTGATGTAGTAGCACAGGGGCAAGGTAAAACCTAGATGAACCAGGCTCTGAGGGGTGGCCAGTCCTCTTCTGGCTATACCGGGTTGAGATAACAGTACATGGCCAAGATGTTCAAGCGTTCATAGATGACCAACAGGGTCAAGTAGTAGTAATAAAAAAGTGGTTGTAGAGGGTGCAACAGGTCAGCACCCCAGAAGTAAATACTTTACCTTACCCAAAGGTATGTGCTCCTTCCGGAGTGATTTGCAGTTCCCGACGTGTGTCCTAGGTACAACCAGGTAATGATGCCGTGCCCCGGGTTTCAGGTCACGAAAGCAGACCAGTTCATCATCCTTACGCATTTGAGAATAATAAAACAGTTGGTTTCTTATGTTTGCATGATGTAAGACACACAATAACAGTAGCTAGTGTTGGTGTTCAAATACTGGAGAGTGAGACCAAATCATGGACGCTGGACAGAGTGGATTTCAGTTGTAACAAAATGGCAGTTTATTGAGTCAAAAGATATTGTGGAAGGACCACCAGAGGGCAGGCTGGGCTCATGGATAGTAGCCCAACAAGGCATGGGAGACAAGGTAACCAGAGGCAATTAAGCACAGCTGACGGTACTAATGACATACTCTCCTTCCCCTATAAGAGAGAGAATGGAACCAGCAGAGAGAGGGGGGGGAAACTATCTCTGGAAGATGGCCACCGAGAGAGAGGAGCTATCCAGGAAGAACCACTAAGACGGTGACAATCCCGTGACTTTTTGTTGTAGTTTAAAGATAATCCTATTGTGTTCCTGTTTCATCTGGAGAAGAAAATGTATGTTTTTTCCTTAGGAGATTTTCATTGATTATGTTGGAGTGTTTGTGTTGACCAAATGCCCTCAATAGAGAACTGTGTTCAATCAAGAAAACCTACTCCTGACTCGTTTATTCCACCTTCCCGCTTTAGAGTGACGCCCAATTACTTGGTCCGCTCACATTGGTGGAGAATGCGGAGATTAGGTGGATGAGTGACACAAGGATAAGTGAGTAAATCAAGATTCTTCCAGTAGACCCGGAGGAACCATTCAAGAACGATGGATAACGCCCTACTACAACAATTGATCACGGCACAGCAGACAACCATAGAACTCCTGCAACAACAGTTGAGCCGACGAGAAGAACCTAGAGTTAAGCCACGAGCGGCTGCTCACTCCATCTTACCTCGTCTCTTCAAGGAGGATGATATTGAGGCCTTCCTCATGACCTTCGAAAGGACGGCCACCTTGGAAGAGTGGCCGCCCACAGAATGGGCGAGCGCATTAGCCCCTCTTTTGACCGGGGTGGCTCAGGAAGCCTATTTTGACCTGGATTCCCACGAAGCTGCGGACTATGGGCGACTAAAAACCGAGATCCTGTCCCGGTACCAGCTGACTGCCAGAGATAGGGCTGTAAAGTTCCATCAATGGACCTATACAGCTGATCAACCCGTCCGTGCCCAGATCTTCGCATTAATACGACTGAGGAAGACACGTGAAGGGTTATACACAACGCAGGAAGGAAGGAGCAACCAGGCGCTAAGGGATATATTTGAAGCTCCATCCGAGGAGGGAACCTGGAAGGGATTCTCCTCGGTCACCCCTGATGGGGATGTGGAACATCCTCCACATCCCTCTACCGAGGTCGACCTGTCCCAGGAATTAAAGGGACAGTTCGGCACCTCGCAGCATAGAGACCCAGACCTAAGGGAGGCCATGAGGAAGGTGAAGGTGATCGACGGGAGGAACGTCGACGGATCAGGTGAGCCCCCTCTTCCTTACTATGCAATCAGGCGGGGTCTCTTATACTGGGTCGTACGACGAAGGGGGAAACCAGGAATTACTAATGGTGCCTAGGCCATACAGGGATACAGTTCTACAGTTAGCCCATTCCCACGTCCTAGGAGGACACCTGGCACGAGACAAGACTATTGACAGAATCATGCAGAGATTCTATTGGCCCCGGGTCACCCGGGATGTGGCCAGGTATTGTAGGACGTGTGATCAATGTCAACGTACAGCCCCACGGCCACACCTACGTAACCCTTTGATTCCTCTCCCCATCATAGAGACTCCCTTTGAACGCATAGCTATGGACCTCGTAGGACCCCTCCCAAAATCCGCCAGAGGACACGAGTACATCCTAGTGGTTATAGATTACGCTACCAAGTTCCCGGAGGCCATACCCCTGCGTAACATGTCGTCAAAGGGAATTGCCAAGGAGTTATTCCTGATGTTCTCTCGTGTGGGCCTCCCCAAGACTATCTTAACCGATCAAGGAACCCCGTTCATGTCCCGGTTGATGAAGGACTTGTGTCGGTTATATCAGGTTCAACAGATACGTACAAGCATATTCCACCCTCAAACAGACGGGTTGTGTGAACGCTTGAACAAAACGATTAAAAGCATGTTGAGAAGAGTGGTGTCCCGAGACGGGAAAAACTGGGACATGCTTCTCCCACACTTAATGTTTGCCCTGCGAGAAGTACCCCAGGCATCCACTGGATTCTCTCCGTTTGAATTGCTCTATGGCAGACCCTGTCGAGGAATCCTCGACTTAGCCAAGGAGACCTGGGAGACCCAACCATGCCCCTTTCGATCCACAATAGAACACGTTACCCTGATGAGAGACCGCCTGTTAGCAGTGTGGCCCATAGTCAAGGAGCATATGGAGAAGGCCCAAAGGACCCAAGGCCGGGCCTATGATAAGTCCACGACCCCCGTGAGTTCACCGTGGGAGAGAAAGTATTCTCTCCATTCCCAGGACAAACAGATGTCAAAGGAAAAGAGGAGGCTCTACCACAGGTGCCTCCACCACCATCCACACTGAACCCGGCAAGAAGGTGCATATCCGCCCTTACAGGATTCCTGAGGCTCGCCGAGTCATCGCTAAGAAATTCGGATTCCAAGGGGGCTCTTCAGGCGGTGGAGGAGGATACTTCCGTGGAGGCAGAGGTGGTGGAGACCGGCTAAGACCTTCCCGCTTTAGAGTGACGCCCAATTACTTGGTCCGCTCACAATATCTTGTCCTGCAGTTTAAACGTGCACGGACCTAGTCATATGACTCAGTAAGGAGTCAGCAAAAAAGGCATTAGACAGAGGTTACAGCAAATTTTATACATGGAATAATGTAGGTGGAGTCTTGTCGTCTCGTTTTCTGAATGGTCCCGAAGGGTTGGAGGCGGACCTGCTCTAGCCAGAGTAGGAGCCCCATTGGTGCACAGCAGAATCCTCTGCTCTTGGCACCCGACCAGTAGCGAGGGGAGTGAGGTGTGTGTGTTCGTGCGATGAAATGTCTGTGTGTCAAGGAGTCGTGAGGTAAGGGGAACTGAGAGGGGTAGTTTATGGCTGGGGCTAGGTTGGTTCATGTTTTGGCAGGGGTATGTGCAATGACTTGAGTCAGGCGGATTAGTTTGGCGCTCTATAACCGTTTGTGCGGTTAGTATCCTTGTGACAATGGGGAACCATGTTTTGTGCAACAGCAGTTTGTGTCTCAGTCATGGGGTGTGTTGTGCAAGCTTTAATCCTATGGTCACAAACAGGCTCACAATCAGCCTGAGGGCACTAAGGCCACCTAAATGATGCTTACTATATGTGCTTGATATATGAGCTATGTATATGAATATATGTCACTAGTAGTAGTAGCCTACTATCTAGCACGTTTTATGCTGCGTTTGCGTGCTAGTTGAAACTAGGAAACACTGAAATGTTCGACTTGCTAACCGGTTGAATGCAGCACGTGTATAACTACAAGTTAGTAAATTGGACATTTGAGTTTCCAAGTTCCAGCTAGCACTTGAACGCAGCATTAGACTTTCACCTCATTGGCTAGCTATTTTGTTCGATTTTGTCAAATGACGAAACTTACAAAAAGCTGCATTTCTGTGTCCGACCCCGACTGTTCCTTGGCAATATTACAGAAACAGCAAGTTTTGTCATTCTTGTTTGGAGATGTGGTGTCCTTTGCTTCATTAGTGCTTTCATAAGTTGCCATTTCACTGTGATGGGTCGTTCGCGACCTAGCTGCTCTTTTTTTTAATGAACCGAATCGCATGAGTGAAAGAGCCATTCATTAGGCTCCCTGATTTACATACAAGTACACTGTTTGTTATTGTTTTTTTTTGTCTCAAAACAATGATTACCTGCGGATACGTTACAAAATAATTGTCTAAAGAGGGTGAATCCTCACTGCAGAAACAAGAAAGCTGTCATTCTAGTCCATGCTCATTTTTGCAGTGTGTTTAAAGAAAATTCATTTTTGTAGGTGAATAATTTATCCAGGTAAAAATGTATTTAAACGTGCATTTCACAATCTGACAAAGGTAGCTAATTAGTAGTTAATTCCTGGGCTTTACAACGGCGATTTGCAATTTTCCCTTGGTTCTCGATCGAGTTTTAAAGTATTTTGAACGAGGATCCAGTTGGGAACTCACCAGAATGACCTTCACTACATTGCCAAAGATTTGTATAGATAGAACATTGTTCTATATGTGACTGTACACTTGAGATATAACTTGCTAAAGCACCAGCCTCTCTACTTCCTCGTCGTGTTGACACGTGGGTCGCGCGTCAGCAAGGCTAGCGTGAAGCCAGAGATGTTTGAAAAAGATGATCAACACATATACCGGGAGGCCTCGCATCTCATTCATTCCCATCTGCTGCAGGTCGGTCGCAAGATATTCTGTTTTATCGGAGTGGTGAAAAGGATGTCTGACGAAGGGAAGCTTTTTGTGGGTGGCCTCAGCTTTGACACTAACGAACAGTCATTAGAAAATGTATTCTCCAAATATGGGCAAATATCTGAAGTTGATGAAATTAAAGACAGAGACACTCAAGGTCCAGGGGCTTTGGTTTCGTCACCTTCGAGAACCCAGATGAGGCCGAGGATGCTATGCTGGCCATGAACGACAAGTCTCTTGATGGCAGACCGATCCGTGTCGACCAGGCGGGCAAATCTGGCGGTGGTGGCAGGTCCGGAGGCGGATTCCAAGGGGGCTCTTCAGGCGGTGGAGGAGGATACTTCCGTGGAGGCAGAGGTGGTGGAGACCGGGGATATGGTGGTGGACGTTACGACAACAGAAGTGGAGGCTCATATGGATCAGAAAGAGGCTATGATAACAAAGACAGAGCACAAGGAGGAGGATATGGAGATCGTTCAGGTGACGAGGGTGGCTGGTAGGACAGTGGCGTCCGGATGCCTGTCGTCTGGGCTCGGCCCCTCACCCCGAACCAGCGGCCCCATCTCGATGACAGCGGGCCTGGCCTGGCCTGGTCCTAGCCCAGCGCCTGCTGCTCCGCACCACTTTAAATCTTCTTCTGAAACCCACCATGTAGATAAGAGCAGTCCTGGATAAGTGCGGGGAGGGCTTGCTTGCACTCCGAGCCACCCACCACCTGTCTGTTCCAAGTTTTTTTCGTTTTTTACTTTCTGATCCTCCTTATTTGTTATTGAAAACAAACAAAATTTTAATTTACAGTTTTTTTGTGGGGAGCTCGAAAGAGCAAGGCTCATGTGCTGTAGGCCTTTGTCTCACTTTGGGCTGTGCACAACCTGAAAGACAGGGAATGTATCTTGGTTAGAGAATGGTAATGCAGTTGTAGTTTCAAAGCTCTGCTCTGTAACAAAGTACGAAAATGCTTGCACTTATTTTGGTTGATTTGATTGTGACTGCTTTGCCACCCATTAATGGTGATGAGTCTGAATGAGGGAAATGTACAGAAAGGTCTGAAACCTTCCATCACCACCATCATGTTTCTACTGTTCTACCTGACAGAGGGAGGGATGGTGGAGACGTTCTCTAAATGTTCTCTAGTCCACTGGGCTTTTTAGGATCGCTGTGGGTTCTGGTAAATGAGGGCCTACTCAATTGTTTTCTGGATCACTGATCTGTTGTTTGACTGACCTACCTATATTGTCTAATTTATTTTGGTTTCTACTGAGAACGTTTTTTATTTTATTAGCTGCACATTTTGAATAAGGAACTGTCACATGACAGTTGAGTACACAGCGGTGAATTAATGTGAAGCGGGCCAGTTCTTAAAAGGTAACTACTACTTATGAGCTGTTTTCAACAAACCTACTTTTTATGAGGGTACAAATGGAGTGATTTAACAACTGTTCTCATCATAGCATCAGATTGGTTTTGTATTTGATTTTTTTGTTGTTTAAGCATTCTGTATCTTCATGGATGTGTTTTTCCTAAATAAAAAACCTTTACAAAAAAAGAAAATAATAATGTTTGAAAAAGATGGGATAAGAGTCCCAGCACGAAATGTACAGAGAACTTAACGCTTCGCCCTGTCGACTGTCGACCAATCGCGTTCACGTTATCATGCTGCGTAATGTGGTTGTTTAGCTATTCGTAACGAAATCAATTCTGTAAATCAGGGTATGAGTAGAGAAACCTTCCTATTTTCCTTGAAAGTACGCACTGTCACGATTTGAAATCTATACGATATAACAGAGGACAAGTTCGTTATCTCAAATCCTGGAAAATATTTGTAATGTTGAGCTTCTTGTTTACGTAATTCATGCTCATGTTGGCCTTTTGTGTTCGCGCCCAATTTACTCCCATAGACTCATTGAAGGAGAGAGCGCCTTGTCTGAGTGTAACCAGAATGCACAGCGCGGCCCATCGGAAATGGATGGATAGAGTGGGCGTTAATGCGATTGTATCTATGCCGAAGAGTTTCCCATCTCTTAAAAGTATCTCTGGCGAAGCCGCATACAGTCAGAAGAATTTGCTGGTGTATTTTCAACAAGTGTATGTAATTTCAGTGGGTGTGGTGTACAGTACACACAGACCTTGGGTTTGCACTAGAAAACACAGCCACAAAGTCATATTCCACAGCCTCAAAGTCAAAATTGGCTACAAACATTTTCTCTTTGAGTAGTTTAAGGTTGGGCATAAGGTTAGCAGTGTGGTTCAACATGCACTATATATAAATTGCTCTGCCATTTCCCGGTTGCAAAAATTAAAATAGTTTGCCAAATTTCAGTTTGTGACAAAACAAGCAAGTATAGTGTCATTGTACCATCTAAACCACTGCAAAATATATTTTCCATAAGCAAAAATACTGTATTTTCAGCTGTTTGAAGCTGGTGTACAAAACCAAAAGTTAGACGCAAAAACGTCAAAGAAATAGCGAACATACCGTCTGGTGGACCGGCCCGATAGGTATGTCCTGCCTTTCGGCCAGATGGCTAGGACAGTTCAAAAAGAGTAATCACTAGTGTTCACTAGATTAGTGTCGTAGGTGCAACAGTGCGTGACGATGGCCCTGAAATGACTGATTTAATATGTTGATTTTTGCCGTACGACTGTAAGAGGAACAAACATAACCTTTTGAAAGGTAAATCGTCTTTATTGCGGACTATACACTGACTTTAGAAGAGATAACGGGACCTGTCACACTGTTTGAGTTTTCAAAAGCAGTATGTGGCTCCTGTTGCAATCTCCTACTCAAATATAAAAGAAGTGCAATGTTGTGGAAAGATTTGGATGTCTTTTTTAAATTTAATTTTACTCCCTTTTCTCCCCAATTTCATAATATCCAATTGTTAGTAGTTACTATCTTCTCTCTACAACTCCCGTACGGGCTCGGGAGAGACGAAGGTTGAAAGCCATGCGTCCTCCGAAACACAACCCAACCAAGCCGCACTGCTTCTTACCACAGCGAGCATCCAACCCGGAAGCCAGCAGCACCAAAAGAGTGTCTGTTCAGGAAGGCACAGAGAGTCTGATACAAGGCCTATTCAAGGACCCAGCAACAGATGACCAGCCGCCAGATATAGGAATTCAATACCTACAAGCATCATCAGCTGTAAGTGATAACAACGAAAGTGATCACCTCATAGTTAAAGTGCTCTACCTTCAAACAACATACACTACATAACCAAAAGTATGTGGACACCTGCTCGTCAAACATCTCTTTACAAAATGCCTCCACTCTTCTGGGAAGGCTTTCCACTAGATGTTGGACCATTGCTGTGGGTACTTGCTTCCATTCAGCCACGAGCATTATTGAGGTCGAGCACTGATTTTGGGCGATTAGGCCTGACTGGCAGTCAGCGTTCCAATTCATCCCAAAGGTGTTCAATGGGGTTGAGGTCAGGGCTCTGTGCAGGCCAGTCAAGTTCTTCCACACCATTCCCAACAAACCTGGTAAAGGATGGATGCCTAAAAAGACTGGGGAGGACTTGGTGTCTTGAGCCACAGTAGCAGAAGGTCACCTAGTGGTTAGAGTGTTGGACTAGTAACCGAAAGGTTGCAAGATCAAATCCCCAAGCTGACAAGGTAAAAATCTGTTGTTCTGCCCCTGAACAAGGCAGTTAACCCACTGTTCCTAGGCTGTCACTGAAAATAAGAATTTGTTCTTAACTGACTTGCCTAGTTAAAGAAGATGTGGGATCCACATTGATTAGGGTATCTATCTTTGGGACTGATCCCTTCTCATCTGAAGAGGACAGAGCAGCACTTTGCTCAGCAGTACCTTTTATTATTATTATTTTTTAAATTTTAACACACTGAACAACATTGAAAAGATAACATTTTAGACAGTTTACAGAACCAATATCTACAATTCATATGACATTAACCACAAGCAACAGTGGGGGAGAGGGGTCATCCAAACAAGATGCCACGCAAATAGGTACACTTCTGAGAAAGAGAAGCCTACATGAAGGGGTTGAATTGCAACCCGGTACAGATGTTGATGTATAGGAGCAGCGTTCCCCACATCAACGTTATGTTCCAGGATGGACGTGCGACTTGGAACGTCCTGAAACACATTGAGAAAACTTTATCAATAGGATAAGATCCTTAGTTTGATCGTTATCCAAATGTTCCATTTGAGAGGGTAACTTTTTCAGCATCTCTGAATTACATAGGCGGTCACACTGCTGTAACTCCAACCCGTCCTCCTTTAGGTCCCAGCCAGGCTTCAGCACCACCACAGCCACACTGGAGACGGCGGGCTGGACCGGCTTACTTGAGGAGCTGTCTGGAGAGTCACGTACATAATGTGCTTTCAGCATGTTAACATGACACACACGGGAAGAACGCCTTCGATCTGGGGTCTTTATCACATAATTGGTGTCACTGAGTTTCTTTCCCACCAGATATGGTCCAGAAAAACATGCCGACAGAGATGAGCCAGGGATTGGCAACAACTAAAACTTGATCACCTGGTGCAAAAGAACGGCCAACAGCCTTTTTGTCATAATGCAACTTCATGCGTTTTTGAGACGAGACGAGGAGAGGGACTTTTGGGCTAACACACAGGCAGCGTGCTGTCTCTCCCGCATCTTACTGACATAATCCAAAACATTTTTAGGGGTGCTACTGGGTGTAGGAGATAAGATATGCTCCTTCAACACTTTCAGCGGACACCGTGGGGTGTGTCCAAACACAAGGTCAGCAGGGCTGAACCCTAAGGACTCTTGTATCGTTTCCCTTATAGCAAATAGGACAAAGGGCACCCCCTCATCCCAATCGGTACTGGTATCCATGCAATACATGTGTAGCATTGCCTTCAGCGTCTGATGCCAGCGTTCGAGAGCCCCTCGACTCTCTGGATGATACGGACTGGAGACCTGATGGGAAATACACAATGTCTTTAACACATTTGAGAACAGTTTTGACATGAAGTTGGATCCCTGATCAGTTTGCATTACTTTAGGGAGTCCAAACGTAGAGAAGAACTTCACTAGTGCCTTCACCACAGTCTTAGCCGTTATAGTACGGAGAGGAATAGCCTCTGGGTATCGAGTAGCACTGCACATTATTGTTAGTAGGAACTGGTTACCTGACCTGGTTTTCGGCAATGAACCTACACAATCAATTATCACTCTTTCAAACAGCTCCCCCACCACAGGAATCGGGCAGAGCGGCGCTCGAGGAACTGTTTGATTCACTTTCCCAGTGAGTTGACATGTGACATGTTCTACAAAATTGGACCACGTCAGATTTCAAACCTGGCCAGAAAAAATGCAGAAGGACCCGGTTATATGTCTTTGTGATCCCCAAATGTCCGGACCACGCCTGGTCATGGGCGAGTGACAGCACCTGCTGTTGGAACGATGTAGGAACAACCACTTGACACACTTCACTCCAGTCATTAACGGTGTAGTGAGCTGCCCATTTCTACATCAAAACTCCTGCTTCCATAAAGTAGGCGGTCTCTCTAGTTTCAGCTTCCTCAATGGAAATTACCAAAGCAAAACACTTGCGAAGACTGGTGTCTCCTTTTTGACATTCAATTACCTTCTCGGGGGTGACATACAAAAGAATGTCATGTAATCGGGGCGCAATTTCGCGTTCCACTGCCTTAGTTTTTACTCCTGTAAAAACTGTCGGCATTGCAGAAGGCCTACTCGGCGCATTGTCTTCTACCTCAACATTCTCAAAAATGGAACTAGCCAAATCCACCACATCTCCTACTTTGCGAGATTGTGCCCCTGTTAACACACAAGCAGGAAAAACATGTGGAGATGCTTGAACCAATTTCTCATCTGCAATTCTGATTTATGGGTTGTCTGCTAACTCTAACACAGGAGTGACGTTACCACCAGCAATATCATTTCCTAGTAGCAATGTGACTCCTTTTACTGGCAGTGTAGACGCTACACCAACACGGAAACGTCCTGATACCAAGTCTGACAGTAAGTGGACCCAGTGTAATGGTACAGGTACGGTCTCTATCCCCTGTAATATGACGTACGAGCCACAATACGTTTCAAGAGACCAGGGTAAAGCATCAGTAACGATTACTGATCAGAACAAGCTGATTACTGACTGCGCCGCCCCGGTGTCTCGTAAGATTTGGATAGGCTTTTGATCAGCTTGTTCTCCAGTTAAGGAAACACAACCAGCAGAGATAAACGGAGCATAGACCAGATCCGGTTTCTCAAATGCTGCATCAATACCTCGGGCCAACGGACGAGCCAAAGACTTGACTAAACCCAAACTTTTCATTTTATTTTCAGTTTATTTTTAAAAGCCGGGCAGTCTGGAATCCCGTGACCCTTTTGGTGACAGTAAAAACATTCACGGATCTCATGAAAAGGCTTAGGGTTGTCAGAGGAGAAGCGACCTGAACGAGGAACTGATGACGTAATCGTCCGGCCTTCAAAACGAGGTGCACCAAAGACAGTCTTGTGTGTCAAGGAGTACTCATCTGCCAACACTGCTGCTTGGGCCAATGTCACCACTTTCTGTTCATTTAAATGAACTACAATTCTATCTGGGAGGTTGCTTTTAAAGTCTTCCAACAGCATTAACTCACAATTATCAGCAAAGGTGTTAGCTTTGCTGGCTGAACACCAGCAATTAAATAGAGACTTTGTCTCTAGCAAACTCAACAAACGTCCGGTGAGATGTTTTCTTGTGGTTCCTGAAGCGCTGCCTATAAGCTTCAGGCACCAACTCATAAGCCCGCAACACGGTAGTTTTAACTGTATCGTAGTGTAAACCATCTTCCAGGGAGAGAGCAGCTACTACTTCCTGAGCTTTCCCAGACAAGTTACATTGTAACAGGAGCGGCCAAACCTCGAGTGGCCAATGCAGCACAGCGGCCAAATGCTCAAACGCATAGAAATAGGCATCAACTTCCGACTCTCGAAATGGAGGGACTAATGCAATATTTCTACTTACATCAAAGTGGACTTGATGATAAGCAGTTTGTAGAGTTGCACTGGAGCCAGCATCTAGCTCTAGTTGTCGCATCCTCACCTCCTTCCTTCCTCACCTCCTCAGCTTCTATTTTCCTCATTTCAAAATTCATCCGTCTCTCTCTCTTTTTGCTCCATTTCTAAACGCACCAGCATCACCTTCAGCCTAGCGGTCCCGTCTGAACGACCTGAAGCAGAAGATAAAGGGTCAAATCTGGGCAGGGTAAAGGGGGTACGAGCAACCCCTTCCTCCGCCCTGTCCTCTGACTTGGCATCGGAAGGTCTACCCGTCTCCTCTCCTTGCAATGAGAGAATTCGCTATCTCACTAAACCCTCCCTGACTAGCACCACAAGCTCAGCCTTTAGGGCTTTCTCAGGGATAACAAATCCATAATGGTCAGCTATAGCTATAAAGGTCTACTTTACGAAACCTATCCAAACAATCAATAGAGGGCGCTTCAAAAAACATGGATGGCTGAGGCAGCCATCTTGTACACAGCAATCTACTGGACACACATAAACTAAACAAATCATCCAAACTCACAACCTACCGTCACACCTCAATTACTAACCAGAGAGCTCAGAGCAGCAGGGTGGGGTGGGTTTAATGATCCCGGATGAGCCCCCATTATGTTACGCACGCCTCTATGAAGAGGGAACACAACACCCTGCTACAACACAACTCCCCGTGAATGGTATGGACTGTAGGTGCGAGTAAGGAAGACAAAAAGGTAGAATGTGGTACCGTTTACAAGGAATTTATTCCGTCACACTGTAATATGGAGAAAAGGGGCTGGACGGAACCAAAGCAAAGAAAGTAAATGTCAAATCCCCCCCCCCTTCTCCTATATAACCTGCCTACCCATCTTAGTACCACATGGCGCGCTAACCAAAATACAAGGGGGTGGTCCGCCAAGGTCTTACCTAGTGTGCCTAGACAGTGAATATACTACGGGTATATGTATACCCGCGGGCCTCTTGCCTAAGCAGTCCCTAGGTGCCTTCCCCCTGGGAACAAATGAAACAGAATAACACAAACAATTTCAATAACCAAAACACTGCATCCTATTGACACACAGACATAACCAATCAGCTCTCTCACTCAACCAATACAGGACACACTAATCATCTCCCTCTGAGAACAACCAACACAGTATATCACCCTCAGCCATCAGCCTCCTCTCTCAGCAATGATCTTTCTGCAATCTCCTCTCTCAGCAATGATCTTTCTGCAATCTCCTCTCTCAGCAATGATCTCTCTTCTGAACAGAATACTGGCTTTTATATAGCTTCAGAAGGAATGGGTAATTGGAGACAGCTGTGTCTTCACAAGGGGGCGGGGTCAGCTCTCCAATTTGCCATGGAGTTGACCAATCAGCTGCTTGTGGAGAATTCAGGAAGCCATCTCCTGAAACACACACTCCAATACACAAGCTATAACACAGAAACTGGGGAGCGTAACAATCAGTTGGAGATGAGATTCATATGGGCTAGTAATTTATTCCAGACCTTAATGAATGCAGCTGTTTGATGGGTTTTTGAAATTGTGATTTGTTCCATGTGTACATATTCAACAATCAGTTGGTGCCGATGCTGTATGAAGTTGCTTTGTTTTTTTCTTCCCGTTTTAAAAGATGCATTGCTTCCCCAGAGCAAAATCCAGAGAAGTCCAGAGAAGTTTATTTTGGTGGGGTACAAGGTCAGGGTGGCCCAGGTCACCTTGTATACAGTATATACAAAATATATATATATATTTGGTTTATGAACATAGTCTGGCAGTAAATATATATATATTTTTATGAAATTGTCCAAAATTAACTAGCTAGCATTGATTAAACAGTAATGACAATTCCCTTTTAGCTCACTAGCTAAATTATAAAAGCATTTTGTATATATTGATGCTGTTACATTAACCAAACAAAAGGCTATTTTATATGGAAATCATGATGTCTTTCCGGGAACTTTAACCTACCTGGTATTTTGTCAACCTGTGTAGATAAACTGGTTGGTGCAGTCAACTCTAGTGGCCCTATCCTTAAAGGTCTAATGCCGCTGTTTTTATCTCAATATCAAATCAGTTAAGCACCTCTAGTACTGTCTAGGAGTGTTCTGATCGGAAAGGGGAAAACTGAATATTAGCTATTATTGGAAGAGAGGTTTGGAACTCTTTTCTTATTGGTTTTTTAACTAATTTACCACCAGGCAGGCCAAAAATCCATCTCACCAAAACAGGCTGACAGTTCAGGGGGTCTTTTCAAACAGCTCTTACACTAAAATGGCATTATCATAATTTTCACAATTACACAGTATTATTCCAACCTCTTAGTGTGGAAATATATAAAACACAGGAAAATCCCATTTTCGACTGCACTGGGGCTTTATAACTTGTATAAATCACAGTATTCATTATGAAGTGAACTTCAGAGTAAAAAAATAAATGGAGCAGATGTCTTAATATACAAATTTATTGATAATCTTTGATAGACTATACTATGTTTTCATAATTGTGAGTTTAGGACCCTAAATAACTCAACTTATCCATTAAAAAAGTATGGTTTTAGCCCTTTTCGCTAAATTCTCCCATTCTCACATCTCTGACCCCGCAGACAGGCTGCCCCTCATTCAGAGAGCCCTCTCCCACTGTTGCATGTAAGCATCAGATAATGATCTGGATCCACTCCACTGACCAGGGTCCTGCGCAATAAATCCTCCTGCAGGAAATTTACATTTTACACTAATTGAAGACACATTATGTATGTGTACCTGTATATGAAAGTGTGTTCTGCAACTATACTGAACAAAAATATAAACACAACATGTGTTGGTCCCATTTTTCATGAGCTGAAATAAAAGATCCCAGAAATATTCCATACGCACAAAAAGCTTGTTCATTTCTCTATCATAAGCTTCCTCCAATGTTGTTTAGAGAATTTGGCAGTACGTCCAACCAGCCTCACAACTGCAAACAACTTGTAACCATGCCAACCCAGGAACTCCACATCCGGCTTTGTTACTTGCGGGATCGTCTGAGATCTGACACCCGGACATCTAATGAAACTGAGGAGTACTTCTGTCTGTAATAACGCCCTTTTGTTGGGAAAGACTCATTCAGATTGGCTGGGCCTGGTTCACCAATGGGTGTGCCTGGCTGCCAAGTGGGTGAGCCTATGCACTGCCAGGGCCACCCATGGCTGCGCCCCTGCTCAGTCATGTGAAACCCATTGATTAGTGCCTAATGAATTTATTTTAATTGACTGATTTCCTTATATGAACTGTAACTCAGTAAAATTGTTGAAATTATTGCATGTTGCATCTATATATTTGTTCAGTATATACTGTATGTCACTGTGTGTGTATATCCTACTGTATCTGCTCTGAGTGTGTCAAAATTTGCACTCACTGTGGCGAACCTCATTGTGCCTGGTGTGAACTTGTGTGCCATGTCGTCAGTGATCTCACTTGTCGGGGCGAGGACATGGAGGTGGAGGTGAGGTACAGAGATATATGGAGGTCTGTGGAACCCCATCCTGTAGATGGACAGACAAGATCACTGAACCTACCAGACCAGCGACATACAAATACAAGCATGAACATACATGTTGACATGATTGGTCTCTCTCTTTCACACACACATGCAAACACAGGATACTTTATACCTGATGTCATTTGGATTGGCAATGCCATTTTCCTGCAACACAGCCCTCCCCATCTCAGCCATCCTCTCAACTGCCACATAAACAAATAAATAATCAATTAACATTCAACTGTGTATATGCATATCAGAAATTAACAGTATTTCATGTAACGTTAGTTATTGGATTAATCATTCCTCACCTAGCTTTACGTGCTCCTTAAAGAGAGAAAAGCAGCTCACTATATGTTTTTTTGGCACAACCAGGTAGTGATGTGGTGCAGCGGGGTTAATGTCCCGAAAGCAGACTAGTTCAGAATCCTGTAAAGAAGATTAACAAAAGAAATGGAGACCTTCAATGGAGTAGGAAGAAGTTACCACTAAACACTGTTCTAAATTTTGGGTCAGGTTTTCCGTTAGCCAGGTAATAGCTTTTGCCCCTCCCCCAAAAAATGAAAAGCCAATAAATACAATTGGTAGCGGTGAATTGTCAGCGAGAAGGAAAAAAAATCCCTATGCAAAATAATGCTTTTTAGCCTCTTCATTGATGTAAATACCAGTCAATATAAATGCATTTGACCGGTCATGCTTATCGGTCCACAGGTTATTTTGCACAATTTAGGGGAATTAAATTGGTGCGTGTGTATTTTTGTTAGTCGTTATGCATCTTATATATCACACGCACACAGCATACAGATAGAGCCTACTTTGAGCAGAAAATCTACCAGACAGCACAAGAGCTGCTGCTACATCTCCTCAAAAAGCTTATTTGTTGCTTCTGGATTGAAACATATTATTTTATAATCCTAATCATTGCACAACAATTCTAAACGCAATCGTTTCGTTTATTAAAAACAGTCTTGATGGCCACAATTAAAATAACTACTATTTTTATTTCTCAAATGGTAATTGAAGTGCCCTTCCCATTCGCCAAGTGCACAGGCAACGGTAGACAGGCATCAGCACATCACACACCACTTTGCAATGAACAGGAGGCAGTATGCATTTATAAAACATATAGGCCTACGTAACTGTTGAAATCTGAACGTTTTACATCATATGATGAGGCAAGTCTTACCTGCATCAAAGTAGCGTAGCCAAAATCTGACCATAGAAACGTGGAGGCAATTCTTTTATAAAGACTTCCATATGCCATTAAAACCAGAAGCCCATTTCTCTCATGTTCTATTGGTTTTCAACTGTCTTTCACTGTCCAGTAGCCAAAGGCACAATCCTAGTCATATTAGCAACCCATGCTAGTTTTTGAATCTTCAAATCTCCACTCTTTCTAACAGATATTTTCATCTCTGTCACATGAAACCGCTCGCATGTGCAGTGCACTTTTCACAATGGTGTTTTCCTGCTAATTGCAGTATGGAACGAACATTCCTACATAGCCTACTGCCTTGTGTGCATTGCTGTGCTTATAATGTGAATGAATAATATCAACATTTTAAGCTAAACGTTCTGATCTGTTGCATGATCACCATTGCTTTTTTAAGTTGTTGTTGTTTTTTGGGTGGGGGGTAGCCTAGGCTTACTGATTGTATGAATTTGGGGTCTATCATCCCACAAATGTCCCAGAGTCTGCTTGGATTTGGAAAAGGCCATTTATTTCTTGCACAAAATGACAAGTTGACCAATAGAATAGGGGGATAGTACAATGGGGGATAGTAGATTGACATAGCCTAGTGATTTTGCTGTTCATTACTTGTCTTGTTGGCTGAGGAAAAGTCCATGTGGACAGTTATTCTAACATGTGCGGTGCATGGGTTTCAAGTTTGGGGAAGCTCATTTTCACCATAAAAATGCACCTTCATAATAAAGCATTCCATGCATCCTCACATTTTCAGACATATGTAAGATAGCCTATTATTCCTAATGTGATGACTAGATTGAATAATCAGAATTTAGGTTAATAATATAACTCAATCACTGTTTGCAAAACAATATTGTTCAATGCAGGGTGTAGTGGCGTAGAGAAGGCCTGGGCTATATCACAGGAAAACACATTACATGCAATTCTATTACATTTTATATGACTAGAAATATTAGCAGAATGTTTTTTTAATGCAACAAACATTACAGGGTAGTCTACTCTGGGCCTATTAAAAGGGAAGACGCAAATACAATATGACGTCCATCTAATCTGGAGGAGGAAAATATTGTCCAAAAACAAACAAAAGTGGCACTGACTTACCCAATGATAAAGACAATCAATATGCACACTCAACAGGGATATGGCAGATATTGTCCGTGGGTGCAAATACGATAGGCTACTTTTAGCTCAATTCAGTTGAGAATTTTTAGAATTAAAAAGGCAGATTGGGGCCTTTACATTGTCTTCTAGCTACAGCAATAGCCTTTTCGCTTTCCAAATGTTTTTCACGTGATTGTATTTTTAAATATTGAGATGAGCCTGGCTGGGTCTCTCTGCTTTTCACTGACAGTCACAACTCAACAATAATCTATTTGGTATTTGCCATGCGCTTTGCACAAATTGCCCCTTCCGAATGTAGGAGCAATCCGAATTTAAAACAATCCACAGTAAAAAAAGAAAAAAAAGAAGCTAATGATCATCATTACTACAACTCATGCTTTCTGGTGTATTAGCCTATTTTTAATGATTGTATTTATTTCTGTATAGACTAGAGGTCGATCGATTAATCGGCATAGACAAATAATTAGGGCCGATTTATAGTTTTCATAACAATCAGTAATCGGTATTTTTTTATTCCGATTATGGCCAATTACATTGCATCCCACGATGAAACTGCGTGGCAGGCTGACCACCTGTTACGCGAGTGCAGCAAGGAGCCAAGTTAAGTTGCTAGCTAGCATTACATTTTTCTTATAAAAAACAATCCATCTTCACATAATCACTAGTTAACCTAGTAATATCATCAACCATGTGTAGTTAACTAGCTTGTCCTGCGTTGCATATAATCAATGCGGTGCCTGTAAATTTATCATTAAATCACAGCCTACTTCGCCAAACGGGGGATGATTTAACTAAAGCTCATTTGCAAAAAAAAAGCACAATCGCTGCACGAATGTACCTAACCATAAACATCAATGCCTTTCTTAAAATCACAGAAGTATATATTTTTAAACCTGCATATTTAGTTAAAAGAAATTCATGTTAGCAGGCAATATTAACTAGGGAAATCGTGCCACTTCTCTTGCGTTCATTGCACACAGAGTCATGGTATATGCAACAGTTTGGGCCGCCTGGCTCATTGCGAACTAATTTGCCAGAATCTTATATAATTACGACATAACATTGAAGGTTGTGCAATGTGTAACAGCAATATTTTGACTTAGGGGTGCCACCCGTTTGATAAAATACGGAACGGTTCCGTATTTCACTGAAAGAATAAACGTTTTGTTTTCTAAATGATCGTTTCCAGATTTTAACAAATTAATGACCAAAGGCTTGTATTTCTGTGTTTATTATATTAGAATTAAGTATACGATTTCATATTTGATAGAGCAGTCTGACTGAGCGGTGGTAGGCGGCAACAGGCTTGTAAGCATTCATTCAAACTTTACTGCGTTTGCCAGCAGCTCTTAGCAATGCTTGATTCACAGCACTGGTTATGATTTCAAGCCTATCAACTCCTGAGATTAAGCTGGCAATACTAAAGTGCCTACTAGAACATCCAATAGTCAAAGGTATATGAAATACAAATGGTATACAGAGAAATAGATGACGCGTCATAATTCCTATAATAACTACAACTGGGAATATTGAAGAACTGGGAATATTGAACCGCCAGCTTTCATATGTTCTCATGTTCTGAGCAAGGAACTTAAACGTTAGCTTTTTTAATGGCACATATTGCACTTTTACTTTCTTCTCCAAAACTGTGTTTTTGCATTATTTAAACCAAATTGAGCATGTTTCATTAGTTATAAGAGACTAAATAGATGTTATTTATGTATTATATTAAAATAAGTGTTCATTGTTCATTCAGTATTGTTGTAATTGTCATTATTACAAACAAATAAATATATATATACATTTGAAGTGGGAAGTTTACATACACTTAGGTTGAAGTCATTAAAACTCATTTTTCAACCACTCCACAAATTTCTTGTTAACAAACTATAGTTTTGGCAAGTCGGTTAAGACATCTACTTTGTGCATGACACAATTCATTTTTCTAACAATTGTTTACAGACAGATTATTTCACTGTATCACAATTCCAATGGGTCAGAAGTTTACATATACTAAATTGACTGTGCCTTTAAACAGCTTGGAAAATTCCAGAAAATTATGTCATGGCTTTAGAAGCTTCTGATAGGCTAATTGACATCATTTGAGTCAATTGGAGGTGTACATGTGGATGTATTTCAAGGCCTACCTTCAGACTCAGGGCCTCTTTGCATGACATCATGGGAAAATCAAAAGAAATCAGCCAAGACCTCAGAAAAAGAGTTGTAGACCTCCACAAGTCTGGTTCATCCTTGGGAGCAATTTCCAAATGCCTGAATGTACCACGTTCATCTGTACAAACAACAGTACGCAAGTATAAACACCATGGGACCACGCAGCCGTCATACTGCTCAGGAAGGAGATGCGTTCTGTCTCCTAGTGATGAACGTATTTTGGTACGAAAAGTGCAAATCAATCCCAGAACAACAGCATAAGACCTTGTGAAGGTGCTGGAGGAAACAGGTACAAAAGTATCTATATCCACAGTAAAACGAGTCCTATGTCGACATAACCTGAAAGGCCGCTCAGCAAGGAAGAAGCCACTGCTCCAAAACCGCCATAAAAAGCCAGACTACGGTTTGCAACTGCACATGGGGACAAAGATCGTACTTCTTGGAGAAATGTCCTCTGGTCTGATTAAACAGAAATAGAACTGTTTGGCCATAATGACCATCCTTATGTTTGGAGGAAAAAGGGGGAGGCTTGCAAGCCGAAGAACACCATCCCAACTGTGAAGCACGGGGGTGGCAGCATCATGTTGTGGGGGTTCTTTGCTGCAGGAGGGACTGGTGCACTACACAAAATATAAGAAAATTATGTGGATATATTGAAGCAACATCTCAAGACATCAGTCAGGAAGTTACAGCTGGGTCGCAAATGGGTCTTCCAAATGGACAATGACCCCAAGCATACTTCCAAAGTTGTGGCAAATTGGCTTAAGGATAACAAAGTCAAGGTATTGGAATGGCCATCACAAAGCCCTGACCTCAATCCCATAGAAAATTTGTGGGCAGAACTGAAAAAGTGTGTGTGAGCAAGGAGGACTACAAACCTGATTCAGTTACACCAGCTCTGTCAGGAGGAATGGGACAAAATTCACCCAACTTATTGTGGGAAGCTTGTGGAAGGCTACCCGAAACGTTTGACCCAAGTTAAACAATTTAAAGGCAATGCTACCAAATACTAATTGAGTGTATGTAAACTTCTGACCCACTGGGAATGTGATGAAAGAAATAAAAGCTGAATTAAATCATTCTCTACTATTATTCTGACATTTCACATTCTTTAAAAAAACATGGTGATCCTAAATGACCTAAAACAGGGAATTTGTACTGGGATTAAATGTCAGGAATTGTGAAAAACTGAGTTTAAATGTATTTGGCTAAGGTGTATGTAAACTTTCAACTTCAACTGATAAATAAATATATATGCCGATTAATCGTTATTGGCTTTTTTTGGTCCTCCAATAATCGGTATCGGCGTTGAAAGATCATAATCGGCCGACCTCTAGTATAGACAGGAGTAAGCTATTTAGGCTATATCATTTTGGCAATTCAATTCACTTCCGGGGAAAGCTTCCCGAGCCTTATGGACGCGCCGCATATGTATTCTAACATCTTCAAATTGCTCATCTGAATTCAGTAAGAATGACGAATGCTGTTACATCAGAGTTGCATGTTCTGTTAAGATAAATTACCATAAACTAAATGTGATTTCTGCCATTCTGAGCACAGTGGGCCACATTTTCCTAACGGTCACTCTGATACTGACCAACATCACACAGGGTTCAGTGACAATGTCATCACGTCATCCAAAAACATGGCACCTCCACTCATAATAGCCACAAAACATAGCAGTCAGACAGATAAACGGTTCCAATTGTTCTTTCCATCATTTTAAAACGAGGTCTGTGGGAAAAATGGATGGTGGAGAAACAATGGGAACCATTTCTTTGTTTGACCTCTAAGTGTTATGGGTATTGTAATGAAACAGCAGGGAGCAGGGCTCGAACCCTCGATCTTCTAGCCCGAGATCCAGCGCGCTATCGACTGTGCCGCAAAAGCATGCTCGTGCGGCAGAGTCGTTTTCCGCGATTATAAACCCAGGGTCGTTACAGTATTATGACTCCTACTGTAGTACTCTGTTGGATGTATATAAAATATAAATTGTTATTATCTTCGGCTGTGTGATGAAAACGTTTTTATTTGAAGAATTAAATTAATGTTTTGTGCACAAAGATGATATCTAGTGTGTCTTATTAAGAACTTTCACATCTCTATGTGGACGTTTATGGAAATTGCGTCAGATAACTACAGTACCGAAGCAAAACTGTAGCAGCAGCCGAAACAGTGCTTTTAGACCCGAACCCTGACTTGACCGCGAAATGCTTGCGTACGAGCCCATCCCCACGATATATTATTACCTGTTTAACAATTTCTGTGTCCTTGTCTTGGTTTTCAGCAATCATACAGAACACGCAGATGTCTTCCATGTCGCTGGATAAATTACTTTGTGTATCATCGTGGCGTTGTTGTACAGTGTCCCCTGCGCTGTTCTCCATTTAGCCGGTCCGGTTCCCGAGATCTATTTCCTGATGGCAGCCGTTTTCGATTTACCGCTTCCGTAACAGGTATGTCACAGATAGAACAATGATATATATATTTTACCTGATGTATAAATGTGAAGCATCCGCTTGGCGTTTCCGTTCACTACCAAATTTAGTATTGAGAAGAAGCCCAGTGGCCAGCAGTGGGAGAAAATGAAACATTTGATCTCAATACAGTTTTCTGTTCCCAAAACTAAAATCTGTGGACAGAGTTTTAGACTTTGCCATTTGCCAAAATATTTTAAAAATCACGTTGTTCAGGAGTGAAAATTCGAATTCACGGAAATATGGAGATGAATGTTCGAACAGGCAAATATGATCTTGCTACCTTGGCCTCTCAGCATATGATGATTTGTTCGCATTGGAAACGAAAGGGTGTGGTCTATCTTGGTTTAGTTATACAAATCTGTGGATATGTTGACGTAGTAGCTCTAACGGTCCGTCTGCTTTGTATAGCTCCCATATATCATGGTGATACTGTAGTGTATACAGTTGCGCTTTCAAGACAACTTGGAACTCGGGGGGAAAAACGAGATCTGTGTTCGTATACTCATACTAACGTACATTGAGTATTTAGTATGCTTATTGGTCACAGTATGTATATAGTTAGTATGCCAAAAATTCCCGGATGTCGTATTACCTTAGCCAAAATACGGGCTGCATTCCAAACACGTAAAAGACACACCCTCTCCCCTCAAATTAGGTTCTGATGACGTATAAAGACGTCTGACGAGTTGACAAGCAAGGGGACGAAACCTAGCTTACTAATTACAACATGTTGTATTACCACATAACATTACTATTGTTTGGCAAGGCAATGATAGAATAACTGAACCAGTCAAAAGTTTGGACACACCTACTCATTCCAGGGCATTTCTTTATTTTTACTATTTTCTGCATTGTAGAATAATAGTGAAGACATCAAAACTATGAAATAACACAGGGAATCATGTAGTAACCAAAAAAGTGTTAAACAAATCCAAATATATTTTATATTTGAGATTCTTCAGATTCTAGTATCTGCAGAGCTATACTCATGTCAAAATTATAGGTTGAGTTCACAACTAACCATCACAGTTTACCCGTAACTAAGGCAGGAAATGTACATTTAATGAAAGATTGTGACTAACCAAATTATTGTACTTGTTTTTTATCTTATAGGAAGAATTGCAGCATGTTGTTCACCTCTAGCACTCACAGAATCCGCCCCTGCAGATACGCTGTAGCTCCGCATGGCTGTCCACTGCTTATGTACAGCCTTCCACAGCTGAATGGGGCCAGGGATCACCTGAAAGGACTCTCTCAACAACAAATACAGGCTTGTAGAGAGGAATGCTTTCAGAGGTCCATACCATTGTCATGAGACTGTTTTTGACATTTCATGCCTTGCAATGGCAGAGAACAAATCTGCCTCTACCCACTACTCCCAATGAAGCTATCGAATTGTATTTGTTCTTACGGGCTTACATGCTAGCTCATCTGTAACACAGAGGACTAGAGATCAACTCTGTTATCCTGACGCTGAAGGGGACAGACCGAGGTGGCTGCCCTGCTGATTGAGAGGGGTGCCAACCTGGAGGAGGTCAATAATGAGGGATACACCCCACTCAGAGGCTGCATGAGAGGGGCAAGAGGACATGGTGGCGCTATTTTTGGCACAAGGTATGGGCTCTCTCTCTCTCTGGGTTTAAATTAAACTAGTTATTCTGTTTAGAGATTTCACAATCATATTGACCGCCCAAGCTCATTGTTGAGGCAAAATACAAAACCCCTCTTTTGAAAACAAAATGATCAAGTGATTATATTAAGTTTTAAGCTCATTACCTTACTGAGTTGATGCAATAGGAACAAGCTGGCTGTTCCAAAACAAATTGAAATCATTTTTCAATAGCCAACAGTGTGAATAAATTAGTAGCCCTTTAGTAAGTGTGTTCCCAGCCAAGCCATCTTCCAGCCTTCCTCTGTACACTCTTAGAAAAAAGGATTCTGAAAGAGTTCCAAGTAGAACCCTTTTGCATTCCATGTAAAACCCTCTGTGGAAAGGGTTCTACATGGAACCAAAAAAGGATATTCAAAGTAGAGGTAGGCCGATTATGATTTTTCAACGCCGATACCGATTATTGGAGGGCCAAAAAAATCTGATACCGATTAAATCGGCCAATTTATTTATTTGTAATAATGACAATTACAACAATACTGAATGAACACTTATTTTAACTTAATATAATACATCAATAAAATCAATTTAGCCTCAAGTAAATAATGAAACATGTTCAATTTGGTTTAAATAATGCAAAAACAAAGTGTTGGCGAAATAAAAGTGCAATATGTGCTATGTAAGAAAGCTAACGTTTCAGTTCCTTGCTAAGAACATGAGAACACATGAAAGCTGGTGGTTCCTTTTAACATGAGTCTTCAATATTCCCAGGTAAGAAGTTTTCGGTTGTAGTTATTATAGAAATTATAGGACTATTTCCCTCTATACCATTTGTATTTCATTTGGATGTTCTTATAGGCACTTTAGTATTGCCAGTGTAACAGTATAGCTTCCGTCCCTCTCCTCGCTCCTCCCTGGGCTCGAACCAGCAACACATCGACAACAGCCACCATCAAAGCAGCATTACCCATGCAGAGCAAGGGGAACAACTACTAGAAGGCTCAGAGCGAGTGACGTTTGAAATGCTATCAGCGCGCGCTAACTAGCTAGCCATTTCACTTTGGTTAAACCAGCCTCATCTCGGGAGTTATTAGGCTTGAAGTCATAAACAGCGCAATGCTTGACGCACAACGAAGAGCTGCTGGCAAAACACACAAAAGTGCTGTTTGAATGAATGTTTACGTGCCTGCTTCTGCTTACCACCGCTCAGTCAGATACTTAGATACTTGTATGCTTGTATGCTCAGTCAGATTATATGCAACGCAGGACACGCTAGATAATATCATCATCCATGTGTAGTTAACTAGTGATTATGATTGATTGTTTTTTATAAGATAAGTTTAATGCTAGCTAGCAACTTACCTTGGCTTACTGCATTCGCATAACCGGCAGTCTCCTTGTAGAGTGCAATGAGGGAGAGGCAGGTCGTTAATGCGTTGGACTAGTTAACTGTAAGGTTGCAAAATTGGATCCCCCGAGCTGACAATATGAAAACCTGTCGTTCTGCCCCTGAACGAGGCAGTAAACCCACCGTTCCTAGGCCGTCATTGAAAATAAGAATGTGTTCTTTAATAACTGACTTGATTAGTTAAATAAAGGTTCAAATAAATACATTTAAAAAATAGGCAAATCGGAGCCCAAAAATACAGATTTCTGATTGTTATGAAAACTTGAAATCGGCCCTAATTAAATCGGCCATTCCGATTAAATCGGTCGAACTCTAATTCAAAGGGTTCTCCTATGGGAACAACCAAAGAACCCTTTTAGGTTCTAGATAGCACCTTTTTTACTAAGAGTGTTAGTCTGTTGTCTGCAGGTACCAACATCAACACTCAAGAGGGGATCCAGGAGACGGCCCTCCCGGGGCCAACTTCAAGCTGGGCTGCTCAACACTTCTCATAGAGGGACACTTGGAGCTAGTCAAATACCTGCTGGCTGCAGGTGAGCAGAAACTCTCCTAACTGGACAGCCTCTCTGTTTGGTTCTCCCAAACCAAACTCTACCAACCTCTATTTGAGATTGGCTCATCCTCGCTTCATACATTATGGAAATTCACTTGGCTATCACCAAAACCAACAGTTCCTCAAGTTGTTTATTTTTTATCCAGATCACACACAGACACAACACTCGGGGTGGAATTTACACCTGTGTTCTTGTACTCCGGAGCCAATGTCCATGCGACGGGAGACACAGCACTGACGTACGCCTGAGAGAATGGACACACAGGACGTGGCTGACGTGCTGCTGCAGACGGGCGCTGACCTGGTGAGACTTCTAACCTTTTGGCCTGGCCTCATCTCTGCGAAACACAGTTCATGTCAATACAGTATTTTATTTTTTGCATGAGTTGTTCACACAATGTGGGTGTGCTTCCTGAATGGCACCACATTCCCTTTATATTACATAATTGTTTTACCAGGGCCCATCGGGTTTATTTTACAAATATTATATATGTTTTGGTTTTTGCCCTGTCATACATGTTATAGCCAAGGGAAATGTAAATATGCATGTTTTTTTACTAATACAGTCTTCTCACAATTGGTCAAATGTTTTGCTGAATGCACATGCATTTAGATAGTGTTTTTTTTGTCACACTGTGGCAAAAGTGGAAGTGAACATGGACAGCGTCTCTAAGCCCGAGTTCTCATCAAGGAAAGGGAAGGATGGCTCACTAAGGGAGCTCTGCACTCACAATTCCACTTAGTTCAGGAACTGAATGGGCATTCTTATGGAGAACTCAAATGTCTTATTTAACTGAATTGAGATACAATTGATCTGGCTAATCTCCGGGTTGGATGTTATTTTCTCAAAATCAAGGTGGTCCCTGACAGTTGGAAGATAGACATGAGCAAGATCTTAGAATCGGAAGCAGCGACGAGTAGGAGAAGGAAGGAAAGGAGAGCGAAGAGGAACTAAGGATGGTCACACCATCGTGGTGTCCTACCTCCTTGACTACCCCATCCTTTTGGTCCCTGTGCCAAACCTACTGCATCTCAGCTCTCATCCCCCTCCCATGACACCTCTCAGGTAGGGACTGCTGGTTTACCAATAAACAAACAACTACTGTACTACTAGAGATATGTATTTGTATTAACATCACATTTTTATAAGTTGATACCAAATACTTTTGTAATATCTGCCCTAACCCAAACAGGCTCCACAACTTCCATTCCAAACCCTGGCCATGGTAGTGCCCCCACAAGAGACAGACAGAGTACCCTCCAACATCACAACACCTCCATCTGTCATGACCCACCTGTAGCACGCGCTCCAGCAGGTATATCTCTCTGGTCACCCCCAAAACCAATTCTTCCTTTGGCCGCCTCTCCTTCCAGTTCACTGCTGCCAATGACTGGAACGAACTACAAAAATCTCTGAAACTGGAAACACTTATCTTCCTCACTAGCTTTAAGCACCAGCTGTCAGAGCAGCTCACAGATTACTGTACCGGTACATAGCCCATCTATAATTTAGCCCAAACAACTACCTCTCCCCCTACTGTATTTATTTTGCTCCTATGCACCCCATTATTTCTCTCTACCTTGCACATTCTTCCACTGCAAATCTACCATTCCAGTGTTTTACTTGCTATATTGTATTTACTTCGCCACCATGGCCTTTTTTTCTTGTTGCCTTTACCTCCCTTATCTCACCTCATTTGCTGACATTGTATATAGACTTATTTTTCTACTGTATTATTGACTATGTTTTTTTTTACACCATGTGTAACTCTGTGTTGTTGGTGTCGAACTGCTTTGCTTTATCTTGGCCAGGTCGCAATTGTGAATGAGAACTTGTTCTCAAATTGCCTACCTGGTTAAATAAAGGTGAAAAAAAATAATTTAATTCACAAAATGTCAGTCCAATAGTAAATACAGGTCTAACTTTGTTAATTCCCTGACCAAGAAGACAACTAGACAATAGTTGAGTGCTCAAGGCATCAAAGCGTTATGATTGCTGTAATATTGTATGGTACAACCTTGTAGCTAACTGGTTGTGTTGTCTTGTCTAGCTGTCTCAGACGGCTTCAAGCAGAGACTGAGCCCCTTCCAGGGTATCCCACTTGCTGCAGACAGTCCAGACACAGATCTGCTGCCCCTCTTCTACTTGTACCAGCCCCTGGAGTGCATTGTGGAAGAGACGGAGAGCAAACTGAATGAGTTCAGCCAAAAGTATCTCAGCCATAGAGAAGGCTGAGCTGCAGAAGAAGAAGATCCTCAAGAAGTTGTTCACCAAAGAGTGCATGAAGGCCGAAGGCCTGAAGGGTGACCCGGGGCAGCCACCTACCTCTGTAGACCAGCTTCTTACCTTGGCCTCTCAGCATTCTAGACTTTAGTACAGCAGACTACCCCAACATCACTTGTCCTGCCCTACAGAGGCTGATGGTGAGCCAGCAGTAGATGTTGGGACAATAGTTGACAGGCCTGGGACCCGGGCCTTCTCACTCAGGCCCCCGACAGACTCATAGTGGCCTTCCCCACACAGACCGTCACTGACACGCTGGTAGACATCATGGCAGTTATGTGAGCAGTTACTGTAGAAGCTGGTTCTTCACTTTCTTTCTTCTTCTAATAACAAGTAGTAAGGAGAGTGTTCTGTCCCCCATCCTTTTCCTTAATGCTGAACATGGTTTCAATACATTCAACATAATTCCCAACTGCTTCTAAACTAAATCTAATTTGATTTAGTTATAGGTTGAACGCTCTTTTATTAATTGTTCTCTCTCCCTCTGTTACAGTAGCAGTGAGCAGTAGAGTGTCTATGTTGAACACTACAACCTCGCCCATACCCACAGCACAGATGCCCATCAATTCACTGTCTCTCTTTTAGACAGGTCTGACTCCTCTCATGGGGGCTGCATCGGGTGGCTAAGCTGTGGTGGGGCTGGTGCTGCAGGACAAGCACTATAGTGTGTGTGACATGGCGTCTCAAATCAAATGTATTTCTTTATATAGCCCTTCGTACATCAGCTGATATCTCAACGTGCTGTACAGAAACCCAGCCTAAAACCCCAAACAGCAAGCAATGCAGGTGTAGAAGCACGGTGGCTAGGAAAAACTCCCTAGAAAGGCCAAAACCTAGGAAGAAACCTAGAGAGGAACCAGGCTGTGAGGTGGCAAGTCCTCTTCTGGCTGTGCCGGGTGGAGATTATAACAGAACATGGCCAAGATGTTCATAAATGACCAGCATGGTCGAATAATAATAAAGCAGAACAGTTGAAACTGGAGCAGCAGCACGGCCAGGTGGACTGGGGACAGCAAGGAGTCATCATGTCAGGTAGTCCTGGGGCATGGTCCTAGGGCTCAGGTCCTCCGAGAGAGAGAAAGAAAGAGAGAAGGAGAGAATTAGAGAACGCACACTTAGATTCACACAGGACACCGAATAGGACAAGTACTCCAGATATAACAAACTGACCCTAGCCCCCCGACACAAACTACTGCAGCATAAATACTGGAGGCTGAGACAGGAGGGGTCAGGAGCCACTGTGGCCCCATCCGAGGACACCCCCGGACAGGGCCAAACAGGAAGGATATAACCCTACCCACTTTGCCAAAGCACAGCCCCCACACCACTAGAGGGATATCTTCAACCACCAACTTACCATCTTGAGACAAGGCTGAGTATAGCCCACAAAGATCTCCGCCATGGCACAACCCAAGGGGTCTCAACAGACCATCCTCAGTGGTGGACTTTTACCTCTGACACATTACGTCAGCACCATCATGAATCTCATTATCTTCCTGAGTCCAACCTCATCCAACCCTCTGATATATAGCTGGAAATATCGGAAATTCTGAATCTCTGCCTGATTTTGTGGGGATGCCTGCAGTAACTTCAAAAGTTCTCTAGGTGCCGGCTTATCCTTTTTCCTCTAGAGTGTTTGTGACAGCACTTCTCTTGCAGCATCCAACACATTATCATATTATTGTGGTATGAACTTCAATGTCCGGAGGGGTTGTGGAGTGACCTTTAACACCTGGAGGGATTGTGGCGTGAACGCTGTCTGGAGGGGTTGTGGAATGAATTCTGATGTTTGGAGCGGATGTGGTGTGAATCTAACATCCGGGAGGGTTGTAGAGTGACTTCTGACATCTGGAGGGGTTTGTGATGTGACTTCTGTCTTCTGCAGGGCATGTGGTGTGACATCTGTTGTCTGGAGGAGTATCAATTATAAAAGTGATCAGGTACTGTAAGGGGTCTAGGTTGTGTAGCTCTTTCTGTTGGCTATATACAAATACCAGTATGTCATCCAGCTGATACGGAAGGGGTTCTCCAATGTGTGGCACAAACTCTCTCTGATACAGTTGAAGTCGGAAGATTACATACATTTAACTCAGTTTCACAATTCCTGACATTTAATCCTAGTAAAAAAATCCCTGTTTTAGGTCAGTTAGGATCACCACTTTATTTTAAGAATGTGAAATGTCAGAATAATAGTGGAATGATTTCAGCTTTTATTTCTTTCATCACATTCCCAGTGGGTCAGAAGTTTACATACACTCAATTAGTATTTGGTAGCATTGCCTTTAAATTGTTTAACTTGGGTCAAATGTTTCAGGTAGCCTTCCACAAGCTTCCCACAATAAGTTGGGTGAATTTTGTCCCATTCCTCCTGACAGAGCTGGTGTAACTGAGTCAGGTTTGTAGGCCTACTTTCTTGCACACGCTTTTTCAGTTCTGCCCACACATTTTCTATGAGATTGAGGTCAGGGCTTTGTGATGGCCACTCCAATATCTTGACTTTGTTGTCTTTAAGCCACTTTGCCACAACTTTAGAAGTATGTTTGGGGTCATTGTCCATTTGCGACCAAGAACAACACTACATATTTTTGGGTTCTGAGAATATGAAAATATACTTGTTCATGTCACTGATGGAGTGCTGAGGTTTAGAGGGTCTATACCAGAAGTTAATGGTTAATGGTTATAGGAGTGCGTGCAATTAAGGTTGGAATGTGTAGGGGAGCGATTACACGTGGCAGGCATTGATAAGAGGAGAGAGCCATGGATTAGTGATTGAGGGGGGTTGAGGTCAGGTCAGGGTCACCTTAACCTCTCTGGGATCATTCGGGACGCTAGCATCCCACCTCGCCAAAAGCCAGTGAAATTGCAGGGCGCCAAATTCAAAACAGAGGTCTCAATTAAAACTCCTCAACCATACAAGTATTTTACACCATTTTAAAGATATACTTCTCGTTAATCCAACCACAGTGTCCGATTTCAAAAAGGCTTTTTGACGAAAGCAGAACATATCATTATGTTAGGTCAGCAACTGGTCACAGAAAGCATTCAGCCATTTTCCAACCAAAGAGAGGTGTCACAAAAAGCAGAAATATAAATAAAATTAATCACTAACCTTTGACGATCTTCATCAGATGACACTCCCCGGACTCAATGTTACACAATACATGCATGTTTTGTTCAATCAAGTTCATATTTATATCCAAAAACCTCAGTTTACATTGGCGCCATGTTCAGAAATGCCTCCAAAACATCCAGAGAAATTGCAGAGCGCCACATCAAATAACATAAATACTCATCATAAACTTTGATGAAAGATACATTTTACATAGAATTAAATATAAACTTGTTCTTAATGCAACCGCTGTCAGATTTCTAGAAAAGCTTTACGGCAAAAGCACAATATTCAATAATCTGAGAACAGCATTCAGCCACAAAAGTAAGCCATACAGTTACCCGCCAAATTGTGGAGTCAACAAAAGTCATAAATAGCATTATAAATCTTCACTTACCTTTGCTGATGTTCGTCGGAATGCACTCCCAGGACTCCCACAAGAAATGTTAGTTTTGTTCGATTACGTCCATATTTATGTCCAAATACCTGTTTTGTTCACTATTCCAAAGGCACAATGTGCGAGTGCAAAATCCAGACGAAAAGTCAAGAGAGTTTCATTACAGTTTGTAGAAACATGTCAAACAATGTTTACAATCAATCCTTAGGGTCTTTTTATAATAAATGTTCAATAATATTCCAACCGGACAATAGCGTATTCATTACAGAGGAAAAAGAAGGAACGGTGTGACCACATGACCGCTCAGTAAACAACTGATTGGCCTCAGCCTAGTCCACCTGAAACAGCTCTTATTCGACACCCTTCCACAATAGAAGCCTCAAGCAACTTTCTAAAGACTGTTGACATCTGCTGGAAGCCTTGGGAAGTGCAACCTGGCCCCATAGACACAGCATATTGGATAGGCAATCACTTAAATGAAACTACAAACCTCAGATTTCCCACTTCCTGGTTGGATTTGTCTCAGGTTTTCGCCTGCCATATGAGTTTTGTTATACTCACAGACATCATTCAAACAGTTTTAGAAACTTCAGTGTTTTCTATCCAATACTACTAATAATATGCATATATTAGCATCTGGGACAGAGTAGCAGGCAGTTTACTCTGGGCACCTTATTCATCCAAGCTACTCAATACTGCCCCCATGTCACCAAGAAGTTAAGGGAGAAATAAAAGTTTATGGCCCGTATCACTAGTGTCCTGCCTAGCAGTAAAGAACAATGTTTGTACAGATGTGTAGGAGGAGACTCAGCCTAGGAGGAAGGGTTAAATATCAGTGCTTGTGTGAAAATGTGTTTGTCTAATGCAGCTGTATTGATCCTCTGGGAAGAATAAACTTGGTTAAGCTTTCATAATGTCCATTGAGTTTTTACTCTGCGAAATTAGAACCTAACAGTATTATATATACACAGTACACATTTCCTTCTATGATTATTTTTTTCTTCACACTGGCCTAGGCCCAGTGGCTTCAGCCCCGGTAAACGCCTGCATTAATTCGTCCCTGGCTGCAAGTTGAGCGCAAATGCCCTGGTCATGGCTAGAAGGGATGCATCTTTTGTCAAATTAAATGTGAGATTTGACTTTTCGTAGCAGGTTAGGATAATTAGGTTAAAGGTCAGGAAAAGGGTTAGCTAAAATGCTAAATGTTTCTACTTCTGACGTTAACTTGCCAAATGCTGGATCCCTTCTAGTCATGACCGTAGATGTTGAGCAATTTACTCAGTTAAATCCTAAACTACTTGTCAAAATTAAGTCAGCTTTACTTACTAGCCTATGGGATAAATACACAAGTTGCATTTGCCTATGTATCCCACATAAGACAGTAAGTAAGCAAGCCAACCTTGGACAAGTAAGCAAGTGGGGGAAAAAAAAAAATTCTCAGCATGTAACGCTATTATTTGTTTATTTCGTTTTAAACGTGGCAACAATAGAATAAATACATCCTTGGTGGTATTCACATATGATACGATGGTTTTTGGATTCACAGGAAATAAAACACTGGAAACATTCACAATGAGAAGAACACGCAACATCTATATGACCAAAATACAGAAAACAAAGCCATACCTGTAAGGATTGTAGATAGTGGGAACGCAGGAACAGGTTCAACAGTTACAGTAGTCATATCATGCAGTAGGCCTAGTCATCTTACAGTAACTAGAGACAGAAATTAACACTCCCTTTATCGACATTGGTTTGGAAAATAAAAAGGAAGCCTCAGTTGCACGAGATCAACAGAACGTGTTGAGAAAAAAAAGGTATATCCCTTTCTTTCCCAAATAAAATACCAGTGGTGACCCATCCTTCCCTGTCATAGTGGTAGAAAGTGACAATAGTGATTGATGTTAATTCCACAGACAAGACCAATCACCGAGTTATTGAACTGTCCCACAAGCCTGCAGCGCAAAACGACATCCCTCCCTACTTCCCTTGTCTCAATGGACTAAACCCTCACACTCTGTAGCAAATCACCCTACTTACCGAAATGCATACAAAACCAAGAGAAGGTACAGTTGGTCAGAGATGTGACAGACTAATACTGCCTTGAGAACCTTCAATCTATTTCCTGCTTGGGATTTATCAACCTTGTGGCCGATGACAGGACTTCCTTTAAAACAAAACAGAAAATTGAAATGCAAAACAAAAAAAACATACAATTCTATATGATGAAACAAACAAAACAGCTACAAAAGTAGAATAAAACATCTGTTCATTACAAAAACTCCCTCTTTACAGTACATTTTGAAAGTATTCAGACCTCTTCCCTTTTTCCACATTTAGTTACGTTACAGCCTTACTCTAAAATTGATTCAATTCATGTTTTTCCTCACTACACACACACACACACACACACACACACCCCATAATAACAACGATTCAGAAATGTTTGCAAATGTATTACAAATTTAAAAAACTGAAATACCTTAAGCATTCAGACCCTTTGGAAAGCACACACCTGTCTATATAAGGTCCCACAGATAACCGTGCATGTCAGAGCAAAAACAAAGCCATGAGGTTGAAGGAATTGTCCGTAGAGCTCCGAGACAGGATTGCGTTGAGGCACAAATCTGAGGAAGGGTAACAAAACATTTCTGCAGCATTGAAGGTCCCCAAGAACACAATAGCCTCCATCATTCTTAAATAGAAGAAGATTGGAACCACCAATACTCTTCCTAGAGCTGGCTGCCCAGCGAAACTGTAGGGCCTTGGTCAGGGAGGTGACCAAGAATGTGATGGTCACTAACAGAGCTCTGGAGTTCCTCTATGGAGATGGGAGAACCATCAACCATCTCTGCAGCACAATCAGGCCTTTATGGTAGAGTGGCCAGACGGAAGCACATGACAGCCCGCTTGAAATTTGCCAAAAGGCACCCAAAGGATTCTCAGACCATGAGAAACAAGATTCTCTGGTCTGGTGAAACCAAGATTGAGCTCTTGGGCCTGAATGCAAAGTACTGAGACAACCTTGTTGAAAACCTGCTCCATAGTGCTCAGAACCTCAGACTGGGGTTCACCTTCCAACAGAACGAGCCTGGACTTGAACATCTCTGGAGAGACCTGAAAATAGCTATGCAGCGACGCTGTGCTTCAACACAGTACTGAGTAAAGGGTCTGAATACTTATATAAATGCCATAGTTCCGTTTTTATATATATATATAGATATATATATATATATACACACACACACATTTGCAAAAATGTCTAAATCCGTTTTTGCCTTGTCATTATGGGGTATTGAGTGTAGATTGATGGGGAATGAAAAACAATTTTTTAAATAATTTTAGAACAAGGCTGTAACATAACAAAATGTGGAAAAAGAGAAGGGGACTGAATACTTTCCGAATGCACTGTATGTTCCCTTAGTGGGCAGTTGTTTTGGAAAGCGAGGGTCATGAAATGCAACATTCTCATTCAGTCTATATAGGACTAGAGACATGAGAACAATACAACCTTCAGTGAATGCAAACCTCTTCTCTTTGTAAACAATTACTCCTATATTTAAAGTGGGTTTGGGGCAAATGTGTGTGTTAGAGAAATGAGTCTCAAAAGCACTACCTAAAACTTCTTCCCTTTCACATCAGTTCCTAATATCTCAGGGAAATCAGATTATTCTGGTTGATAACAAAAAGGAGCAATCTGATTGGCGAGAATTGATGGTTGTTTATTCAATTCACCAGATGCCTTATTCCCTTTTGATGGGCATTGTACCCACTATTAGACACTTCCCTAATACAAAAATCTCACAATGAATTGTTTTAGTATTGTGGTTTACAGTCACCTATGACGGATTTCATTAGCAAGGACAATTGCATCAGAATCGCCTCTGATCCTCCAGGAACTTGAGTCACTCTACTTCTCCCCTTCCGAGTGGGTAGAAGTTGAGTTGTGCAGGCAGGCTGCATGCTGGGATAGCTGTGGCGTGGTAGGTATAAAAAGGTGCCTGCATACTAGATTCGGTTTGCTCCTAGCAGAACTCAGCTAGACGCACATCTGTGCCTCACATACTCCCTTAAATGACTGCTTGAAAATGAAGAAAAAAAGCGGCAATATTATGTTTTGTCCCTCTTGAGACGCCGTAGCAACATAGTCAATAAACACTTCCTCAAAATAGTTTGAATAAATCAGCGAAATTAACAAATGTGTAGTTATTTTTAGTTTTTGTCGAGGTCTTCGTCACGCAATTTTACATCTAGCTAAGATGTTTGGTGCAGTATTTTAAGTGAATAAATGTGCATGAAAAGTTGTCGTCTCTCGTTGAATGACAAACACTTCATTGAAGAATCCCTACTTTTGACCAATCACTGACAAAGGCGAGTAGACTTCGGCTAGTGAACTTAAAAACTTGTCTCAAGAAAACAAATGTGTGTGAACAGCTGGAAAAAACCCTGCCAAACACCAAAAAATCTTGTCATAATAAATGCGTAAACCAGCGCGCCACATTTCGACTAGGAAGCATGCGAGAACCTTAAGGCAGCAAATAGAGAGAAAGGGAAATACACCAGCCACAGCTTTTCACACCTCCGCCACACTCAGGACAAACCAGGTTCCAACCACATCAAACCGGCTGGCATAAACCATGACATACACCATCTGAAATCGTCAGCTCCGCATTCTGATAAAGGGGTGGGCGTTGAAGCTAGGTCTAGGTTCCCATAAGTGTGGGTGGGGTTTGGCGGAGACTGGAGGTGGAGGGAAGCTACTCGAAGGCCCAGACCTCCACACTGTGGATGGTGAAGTCCTTCTGGGTGGCGAGGGGCTGGTTGTGGAAGGTGGCACAGCTGGAGGTGGTGCCGTGGTACAGGTCAGCGTCCACCCACAGCCCTATCTGACCTCTAGGGAGAGAGACAGGAAAAAAGGTCAGACAAACTCATAACGACATGGCAACTACAAGTTGACTTCAACAGAGAGCAGGTCACACAAAGACGCTTACATGGCTTTTTGTCAAGCAAAGCATGACAGCGAGGGTACAACGCTGCGTACAGAAATATGAGGCAGAGATGGGCTACATCATCATGGTTCAGAAGAGGGTGAGTAAAGATGGAAACGTAAAGGGAGGTGGAGTGTGAGCAGTAGCTACATAGTGTGCATAAAATAACACATGCGCAGAACATGATCTGGATCCTTAGCTTTCAGAAAGAGGTTTCCGTAGGGGCGGGGGCTAAAACTTAGTAGCCACAGCCTATAATTTAATAGGCTAGCTATTTCAGGTGATACACAGACATCAAAATATCTGTCATGCCATTTCCTAACCTGATCACCAGAGCTTTTGTGTATATAAGCTGCCATTTGTTGTCATTCTTATAAGGCCCAGTGCAGTCAAAAACGAGTTTTGTATGAACAAAAATAAACGCAACAATTCCAAAGATTTTACTGAATTACAATTCATATAAGGAAATCAGTCAATTGAAATAAATTGATTAGGCCCTAATCGATTGATTGCACATGACTGGGAAAACATATGTATCTGTTAGTCACAGATGCATTTTTTTGTTTCTAAAAAGGTAGTGGCGTGGATCAGAACACCAGTCAGTATCTGGTATGACCCCCATTTGCCTCATGCAGCATCTCCTTCACATAGAGTTGATCAGGCTGTTGATTGTGGCCTGTGGAATGTTGTCCCACTCCTCTTCAATGGCTGTGCGAAGTTTCTGGATATTGAGTTTCTGGATATTGACAGGAACTGGAACACGCTGTTGTTTATGTCAAAATATGTGATGGCAGCGGATGAACGGCATGACAATGGGCCTCAGGATCTCGTCATGGTATCTCTGTGCATTCAAATTGCAATTGTGTTCGTTTACCGTAGCTTACTCCTGCCAATACCGTAACCCCACCGCTACCATGGGTCACTGCAGACCGCTCGCCCACACGAAGCCAAACATGTGGTCTGCAGTTGTGAGGCCGGTTGGACGTACTGCCAAATTCTCAAAAACAAATGAGGTGGCTTATGGTAATGAAATGAACATTGAATTATCTGCCAACAGTCTGGTGGACATTTCTGCAGTCAGCATGCCAGTTGCACGCTTCCTCACATTGCTCAAATACACTCACCCTCCTCCTCCCATCTGAAGAGAATCTATGTTGCCTTTAACAAAGTAGGAGTTCTCCCCAGTCCAGCAGTACATCTGAGCAAAGGAAAAGCAACACATTGGAAGTCCGGGAGCAAAGCAATGGCATTCAGCTCATATAAAGCATTAAACTTGAACATGGCTATAAGGATAACACACAGAGTATAATATGACTATGTCTGACCTTGATCTCAGGGCAGAAGCTGAAGAGGAAGGTCTCTCCCGTGCCATAGCAATGCTCACTTACTCTGAAAGGATGGGTAGAGTATCCCCCAAACAACTAATGGGAGGGAGAGAATTTTTAAAAACTCAAGGTTCCAATACAAATTGGGCACCATTGTCAGTGTTTGTGTACCTGGTTGTCCATGTCTTTGATGACCAGTAGCACAGGGCTGTCCACATCCAATAAGCTCCTGTACAGGGTCTTTAAGCTGGTCCCGTGTTCTGCCGTACTGTAAACCAGTCTCCATGGATACCCCTGCACCCGCGCCGGCAGCCGACACGCAAGCTGTGGGGAGAGAGAAAACCAAATTCTGGGAAGTGTGTGTCGATGTGCATTTCTGCATAGGTTGTGTAGGTGAAGTCACATGTTTGTTTTCTTGATTGAAAGTGTTGTGAGTCATGGCGTGTGTGTACCTTCTCTATGTGTGTGTCCTGTAACAGAGTGCTAGGGTCACTGAGCATGGGCAGTAGATCCCCCGAAGGCTCCTCCCCTTCGTAACTGCCAAAAGTCTGCCTGCGCGTCGCCTCGTTGATGGTGATGATCTACGAACACAACCATGTACTGTTAGATACCTTAACCGTACAGTCAAAACATACTTAACCAATAAAACTCATAGTCCAAACATACTTAACCAATAAAACTCATAGTCCAAACATTGAAGACAGCTTGGTCCACACACAACCACACAATACTTGACCACAATGTTAACATAACATCACAGTCAAAATGCACTCATCCGAGGGATCATGCCGTTTGAACTCACCTCCCAGCTGTGAGGGGTCACGGGGTCACTGAAGAAGTTATCGATCATGTTGAGCTCGTCCTTCTCCACGACCACGAAGCCCTGCTCCCTGGCCACCTTACCGTACACGTCAGGAGACCATTGGACAAAAAACGCATATAGGTGGTCCACCCTGAAACACACCACACTTTTATGTTTCAGAATATTTATTGAAAGTTAATAAAATTGTGAACACACACCAGTTGTCATCGTTCTGGCTGTGGTCTCATTGGTTGACCTCTCACCTCTCCTGGGGCACAGCAAACCAGTATTCCGGCTGCTTTCCTCTCGTGTGAGCGGGGCTGGATGACCGGCTAAAGACGAAGGACTTCCTCATGGGCTTGCCCACCTTGAGGCAAAGGAACATGGGAGGGGTCTTACTCTTCCTCTCCGTGGACAGAAGCGTGTCTGCAGAGATTTTTGAAAAATTTGAAACAATGCAATACAAGAAATGACACAAAATGCTTGAAGTGTTTGTGAACACTCACTTTGGATGGGCGCCTGCATCCGCTCCAGCAGCCAGGACTTCACCTCCGCTTTGTTGCTCCTCTTCCGCTTCTCTTCTTCACTCAGCCCCTCTATCATTGGTCCGTTCTGCAGCTCGCCTGCAGGGCTGGGTTCCCAATAAATACATTTTCCCGGAGCCTCAGCGGTCTCACTGAAGCTCAGCTTCCTGTTTTGGTCCATTGCGGATTCTGATTGTTCTCTAATGCTAATAACACTGTTCACTAGTTGCCCTGTAGAGTTGTCGTCTTGGCCTTGGCCTGTGGCTAGGCTAGCAGGCTTCTCCTTCAAGAGTTCACCGTCTTTCTCAGTCTCTGATGAGACGGGCAGTGATTCTGTCATGTCCTCAATGGATCTGTTCTGTACCAGTCCTTCATCCTCCTCCTCCCCTCTCTGCGAGGTCAGTGGGACTGAGTCAGAGGGGGACTGGTCCCGGGACTTTGCCCGTTTAGGGGTATTAGATCCTGGAGGCTCTCCTTGCTGGTCCGAGCTTGTAGCACTGGCAGGTGGTCTGGATCCGCTCTTCGGTTCCTCTGCGCTCCATTTCAATGGAAGCTCCAGCTCTGTGAAACACTCATCTGATGGAGACTTGTCCGCTGGATCACACTCTGCTCTCGCTATGACTGGGATATAAGAAACCATGCTGTTTTATTAAATTGACCACATGGATCAAAATATTGCTAAATTATTATTATGCACAAGCTAATTTGTTTTTAACTTGATGTGTATAATGATTCATTTTGATTTGCCATGATTCACCCTGATCCAATACAAGTCATTATGTGTTATCTCCCAGTCATACCAGTCTCTGACAGGGCAGAGTTGATGTCGTCCAGGACGATGGGTCGTTTGGGGTCCAGCGCCTCGTAGCGGCTAAAGGGGTTAAGGTCGCGCTCTGAAGGCAGCTCCTCCCACTCCCCGGGCCTGTACAGAGGACACAGATCCTGGGGTGGGTCTCTGTATAGTGTCAGGGGGCACACCACAAAGCAGGATGGGAAAATAAAAATAATTAAATAAACAAAAAGAAAATGCAACTGAAAAACAGAACAGAAATAAAAAGGGATTTCAAAAGGCAAAATAATACTACAAATAATAGTAACCGAGACAATGAACCAGTTCAAAATAAAATATAATAGATTATTCAAAAACTAAAGACAAAAACGAATCCGAGTCGTCTGCCCTTAGAATCTGGTACCGGAAATCAGTTTCCACCTCAGAGAGGGAGGAGAAAGAGCAAGTGAGAGAGAGAGGAGTGCAGAAAGAGGTAGAAATAACAAGAAGAAAAAGTGTGACGCTTGAAGAGTCAGTAAGAAAAGCAAGGTTAAGATAAGACCAAGAAAGAGCTAAAAGGGCTAGTTTAAATAGGGAAAGATGGACAGTGTGAAAGAGCTTCTCAAGATGGCAGGGTGGGTTCTTACAACGGCAACGCGTCCTTGAGCTTCATGTGGGAGATGTCGTCGTAGAGGGCCACAGACACCACCTCCTCCATGGGGCAGAGCAGGCCGTACTCCTCACAGCCGTGCTCAATCACCAGGGGGTCAGACTTGTGAGGGTCAAACATGATGTTGTTGGGCGTCACGATCATCACCCCTCCCACCACACCCTGGGAGACAATAAAATACATCAGTTTGAGTCTGCTGTGGTGGTCTTTAATGCAAAATGGCCTACGGTTTGGCCACTTACCATTCCATCAGTAAAGTACTTGCAGCTCATCTTAATGAACTTGACCGTGGCAGGGCTCTTGTCCTCGGACGGGGGTGACAGCACCCGTCGTAATGGTCTTACTGACCTGCCGCTGGAGTCTCCATCCTGAAACATATCGCCAGGCAGCAGGGACAAGCACAGAACCAGGATCAAACATTACTCTAGTATGGGTCATCTTAAAAAGGAGAACTGACTTACCTGTAACACCTTCTCTGATAGGCCGCTGGGGAAGGCGGGGTCAGAAGAACCCACAGACTGAGAGTCGGCACCCGATTGGCCCACGTCAGGAACAAACAGCTTCTGCAAGGGTGAAATACAGGCATGTTAGCCAGGATTTACAGCATGAAGTGGTGTGTAATGTGCTAAAACCTCACCTGTCCAGGATAGATACTACGGCAGAAGAGACGGTTGAGCTGCACCAGTTTGTTCGGGGTGATGTTAAACTTCAGAGCAATGCTGCTTAGAGATTCCTGGAGTCCCACCTGTAACATGAAGTTAAATCCTTGGTTATTTTTGATTACCAAAAGTATGAACCTACCCAAAGCAAAATGGAGCATGAGACTAAATCTACAGAAATCTTGCAAAGCATACAACTGGGGTGTCTTCATTAAGCCGATTTTGTCGCAAAACGTTTTGCAACAGAAACTGTTTACTCCAAAACGGAAAACATTTTGCCATGAAAATTAGTTTCTATTGGACAAATTCAGGTAGGTCCCTCTGTTCGTTCATTCAGTTTGCTTCCATTTGGCTCTTTAAAAAATGGAAAACGGTTTCCATTGCTAGACGTAATGAATACACCCCTGTATTTTCTGAAGAAAATGTTTGAGGTTTATTGTCCACATTGCTTTCCTAAGCTAGAGTCTTTGAAGTCAGAACCCCATGGGTTTATGGGAGTTGTAGTGTGAGAGAGTGGAGTTAGTGAGGCATCACGGAGGCAGCCTGTACTAACGGTATACTCCACTGTCCCGGGGGGCCTCTTCTCTCTCTTGGCCTGGCTGCTCCTGTTGCCATCTGAAAGACAGCCACAGGTCACTGACACGGTATAGAGAGATGACCGCCTTAGAGCAGCTCAATCAGAAACAAAAGCATGTATGCACAAACACAATAGTGCTTTAAAATTGAGCTATATTGGAATCTCTCACTAATTGCCAGACAGTTTATTAAAAACACCCTCCCACTATGTCCTCTACTCCAGCTCCTACAGAAACAGTGGAGGGATGACTCAGCATTGTACAGCTGTGAGGAGTCCAGCCGTGGGTCACTGTACATTCAGAGATCACCTTTGGTACAGAGCTGTCACTTATTCACTACTGCATAGTGACTGGTAGCTTTATCAGATCAAGAAATAGTCATAAGATATGTTTGTTTTCTTTCTGTGTCCTGTTGTAGCTCTGAGTGAATGCCGTATAGGACTGAATAGACTCATTGGTCAGTAACTGCATACCTAGGATTATGGGGATATCTGTTCTGATTGAATTTCATTGTTTGTAAAGCCAATATGCAACAACCTTCTAAATTAAAAGGCTGCACACGGTAAAAGGCCTTAGCTTGAATCCTTTATAACCAGGCTTGGAGAAGACAGACAGACACAGCAATAACACAGATATCCGTCTGTCCTTCAGTGAGTTGTCTGTCAGGGTTATGTGGGTTCTTTTGTCTAGATGCCCACACTGGGCTGGAGAGAAAAATTACCGGGTTTAATTAGATTACTGACAGCAGTTTACACAGCTGGCCTGGTACTGACAGTACTGTGGCTAGTAGATTAACACGGGGTTAATGAAAGGTCTCTAAGCTTTACAGACTACAGGCCTCGACAACAACGCTCGTCTGGGACAAGAAAGAAAATTGTTCTGACAAAAATAGATTTACAGTAAATTGTCCGAAAAACTATATCAAACCATTACTCCAATCAGAATTGGATCAACATTGGCGTAATATTAAAATCTATTTTTCATGTACACAAATAAAAAAAATCCTACATGTCAAAGTGTAGGTGATATGCATATTGGCTACAGCCTCATGTCCAAACATGATGACATGAGGAAGGTGAAGTATATGTAGTCAAACTTTAATGAGACTTTTAATTACATCAATATAGTGCATTTGGAAAGTATTCAGACCTTCACTTTTTCCACTTTGTTACATTACTACCGTATTTAAAATTGACTACACCCCTCCCTCCCACACTAAAACAGCAAATTTATTCAACAAAAAAATATCTAAAATATTACATTTACATAAGCATTCAGACCATTTACTTAGTACTTTGTTGAACCACCTTTGGCAGCGATTGCAGCCTCGAGTCTTCTTGGGTTTGACGCTGCAAGCGTGGCACACCTGTATTTGGGGGGGTTTCTCCTACTCTTCTCTGTAGATCGACTCAAGCTCTGTCAGGTTGGATGGGAAGTGTCGCTGCAAAGCCATCTTCAGGTCTCTCCAGATATGTTCGATTGGGTTCAAGTTCTGGCTGGGCCACTCAAGGTGCCTCCAAACTCCAAGCAGGCTGCCATGTGCCTTTTACTTTAGAGTGGCTTCAGTCTGGCCACTACCATAAAGGCCTGATTGGTGGAGTGCTGCAGAGATGGGAGAACCTTCCAGAAGGACAACCATCTCCACAGAGGAACCCTGGAGCTCTGTCAGAGTGATCTTAGGATTCTTGGTCACCTCCCTGACCCTGGCCCTTCCCCCCAGAGTGCTCAGTTTGGCCGGGCGGCCAGCTCTAGGAAGAGTCGTCCAAACTTCTTCCATTTAAGAATGATGGAGGCCACTGTTCTTTGGGACCTTCCATGCTGCAGAAATGTTTTGGTACCCTTCCCCAGATCTGTGCCACGACAGAATCCTGTCTCGGAGCTCTACAGACAATTCTGTCGACCTCATGGCTTAGTTATTGCTCTGACAATCTCTGTCAACTGTGGGACCTTATATAGACAGGTGTGTGCCTTTCCAAATCATGTCCAATCAATTGAATTTACAACAGGTGGACTCCAATCAAGTTGTAGAATTAACAAGGATGATCAATGGAAACAGGATGCACTTGAGCTCAATTTCGAGTCCCAAAGCAAAGAGATTGAATACTTATGTAAATATGTTTTAGTTTTAATAAAATGTGCAAACATTTTCAAAACCTGTTTGCAATTCGTCATTATGGGGTATTGTGTGTAGATTGATGAAGACATGTTTTTATTTAATCCATTTTAGAATAAGGCTGTAACGTAACAAAGTGTGGGAAAAGTGAAGGGGTCTGAATACTTTCCCAATGCATTAAATAGGCTAAATCCAGTAATGTTTGACAAATAAAAGGAAGTATAATTAACATTCATGTCTAAAGGTTTGATTCTGTCAACATACGAGACACTGGCTTGTTCAGATCAAATTGTCACAAGACCGGACAGGACAGTGCCTGTTGCGCACCGCACATCACTAGAGGTCGACCGAATATGATTTTTCAACGCCGATACCGATTATTGGAGGACCAAAAAGAGCCGATACCGATTAAAATCGGCTGATTATTTTTTTTTAAGTATTTGTAAAAATGACAATTACAACAATACTGAATGAACACTTATTTTAACTTAATATAATACAGCAATACAAATCCATTTAGCCTCAAATAATGAAACATGTTCAATTTGGTTTAAATAATGCAAAATCAAGTGCAATATGTGCCATGTAAAAAAAGCTAACGTTTAAGTTCCTTGCTCAGAACATATGAAAGTTGGTTCCTTTTAACATGAGACTTCAATATTCCAAGGTAAAAGGTTTTAGGTTGTAGTTAACATAGTCCTATAAATACTATTTCTCTCTATACCATTTGTATTTCATATAACTTTGACTATTGGATGTTCTTATAGGCACTTTAGTATTGCCAGTGTAACAGTATAGCATCCGTCCCTCTCCTCGCTCCTACCTGGGCTCGAACCAGGAACACGTCGACAACAGCTACCCTCGAAGCAGCGTTACCCATGCAGAGCAAGGGGAACAACTACTCCAAGTCTCAGAGCGAGTGACGTTTGAAACGCTAATAGCGCGAATCCGGAAACTGTTTATTATTTCAGTGAAATACGGAACCGTTCCGTATTTTATCTAACGGGTGGCATCCATAAGTCTACATATTCCCGTTACGTTGCACAACCTTCATGTTGTGTCATAATTACGTAAAATTTTGGCAAATTAGTTCGCAACGAGCCAGGCGGCCCAAGCTAAAAAGGTCTGATCGGTTGCATCAGACTCACTGCTTATACAATATATACAGTTGAAGTTCACATACACCTTAGCCAAATACATTTCAACTCTGGTTTCACAATTCCTGACATTGAATCCTAGTAAAAATTCCCTGTCTTAGGTCAGTTAGAATCAACAACTTATTTTAAGAATGTGAAATGTCAAACAAAAGGAGAGAGAATGATTTCAGCTTTTATTTCCTTCATCACATACCCAGTGGGTCAGAAGTTTACATACACTCAATTAGTATTTGGTAACATTGCCTTAAAATGTTTAACTTGGATCAAACTTTTTGGGTAGCCTTCCACAAGCTTCCCACAACAAGTTGGGCAAATTTTGGCTCATTCCTCCTGACAGAGCTGGTGTAACTGAATCAGGATTGTAGGCCTACTTGCTCACACACGCTTTCTCAGTTCTGCCCACAAATATTCTATAGGATTGAGGTCAGGGCTTTGTGAAGGCCACTCCAATACCTTGACTGTTGTCCTTAAGCCATTTTGCCACAAGTTTGGAAGTATGCTTGGGGTCAGTGTCCATTTGGAAGACTCCATTTGCGACCAAGCTTTAACTTCCTGACTGATGTCTTGAGATGTTGCTTCAATATATCCACATAATTTTCCATCCTCATGATGCCATCTATTTTGTGATGTGCACCAGTCCCTCCTGCAGCAAAGCACCCCCACAACATGATGCTGCCAGCCCTGTGCTTCACAGTTGGGATGGTGTTCTTCTGCTTGCAAGCCTCCCCCCTTTTCCTCCATAATGGGTAAACAGTTCCATTTTTGTTTCATCAGACCAAAGGACTTATCGCCAAAAAGTACAATCTTTGTCCCCATGTGCAGTTGCAAACCGTTGTCTGGCTTTATTATGGCGGTTTTGGAGCAGTGGCTTCTTTCTTGCTGAACGGCCTTTCAGGTTGTGTCGATACAGGACTCGTTATACTGTGGATATAGATACTTTTGTACCTGTTTCCTCCAGCATCTTCACAAGGTCCTATGCTGTTGTTCTGGGATGGATTTGCACTTTTCGCACCAAAGTATGTTCATCTCTAGGAGACAGAACGAGTCTCCTTCCTGAGCGGTATGACGGCTACGTGGTCCCATGGTGTTTATACTTGCGTACTATTGTTTGTACAGATGAACGTGGTACATTCAGGCATTTGGAAATTGCTCCCAAGGATGAACCAGACCTGTGGAGGTCTACATTTCCCCCCCCCCTGAGGTCTTGCCTGATTTATTTTGATTTTCCCATGATGTCAAGCAAAGATGCAGTGAGTTTGAAGGTAGGCCTTGAAATACATACACAGGTATACATCCAATTGACTCATATTAGGCTAATTGACATATCAGAAGCTTCTAAAGCCATTACATAATTTTCTGGAATTTTCCAAGCTGTTAAAGGCACAGTCAACTTGGTGTATGTAAACTTCTGAGCCACTGGAATTGTGATACAGTGAATTATAAATTAAATAATCTGTCTGTAAACAATTGTTGGGAAAATGACTTGTGTCATGCGCAAAGAAGATGTCCTAACCGACTTGTCAAAACTATAGTTTGTTAACAAGAAATTTGGGGAGTGGTTGAAAAATGAGTTTTAATGACTCCGACCTAAGTGTATGTAAACTTCCGACTTCAACTATATACAGTGGGGCAAAAAAGTATTTAGTCAGCCACCAATTGTGCAAGTTCTCCCACTTAAAAAGATGACGCCTGTAATTTTCATCATAGGTACACTTCAACTATGACAGACAAAATGAGAAAAAAAATCCAGAAAATCCCATTGTAGGATTTTATGAATTTATTTGCAAATTATGGTGGAAAATAAGTATTTGGTCACCTACAAACAAGCAAGATTTCTGGCTCTCACAGACCTGTAACTTCTTCTTTAAGAGGCTCCTCTGTCCTCCACTCGTTACCTGTATTAATGGCACCTGTTTGAACTTGTTATCAGTATAAATGACACCTGTCCACAACCTCAAACAGTCACACTCCAAACTCCACTATGGCCAAGACCAAAGAGCTGTCAAAGTACACCAGAAACTAAATTGTAGACCTGCACCAGGCTGGGAAGACTGAATCTGCAATAGGTAAGCAGCTTGGTTTGAAGAAATCAACTGTGGGAGCAATTATTAGGAAATGGAAGACATACAAGACCACTGATAATCTCCCTCGATCTGGGGCTCCACGCAAGATCTCACCCTGTGGGGTCAAAATGATCACAAGAACGGTGGGCAAAAATCCCAGAACCACACGGAGGGACCTAGTGAATGACCTGCAGAGAGCTGGGACCAAAGTAACAAAGCCTACCATCAGTAACACACTACGCCGCCAGGGACTCAAATCCTGCAGTGCCAGACGTGTTCCCCTGCTTAAGCCAGTACATGTCCAGGCCCGTCTGAAGTTTGCAAGAGAGCATTTGGATGATCCAGAAGAAGATTGGGAGAATGTCATATGGTCAGATGAAACCAAAATAGAACCTTTTGGTAAAAACTCAACTCGTCATGTTTGGAGGACAAAGAATGCTGAGTTGCATCCAAATAACACCATACCTACTGTGAAGCATGGGGGTGGAAACATCATGCTTTGGGGCTGTTTTTCTGCAAAAGGACCAGGATGACTGATCCGTGTAAAGGAAAGAATTTATGGGGCCATGTATCGTGATATTTTGAGTTGAAAACCTCCTTCCATCAGCAAGGGCATTGAAGATGAAACGTGGCTGGGTCTTTCAGCATTTTAATGATCCTAAACACACCGCCCGAGCAACGAAGGAGTGGCTGCGTAAGAAGCATTTCAAGGTCCTGGGTTGGCCTAGCCAGTCTCCAGATCTCAACCCCATAAAAAAATCTTTGGAGGGAGTTGAAAGTCAGTGTTGCCCAGCAACAGCCCCAAAACATCACTGCTCTAGAGGAGATCTGCATGGAGGAATGGGCCAAAATACCAGCAACAGTGTGTGAAAACAATGTGAAGACTTACAGAAAACGTTTGACCTCTGTCATTGCCAACAAAGGGTATATAACAAAGTATTGAGATAAAATAAGTATTTGGTCAATAACAAAAGTTTCCACCATAATTTGCAAATAAATTCATTAAAAATCCTACAATGTGATTTTCTGGAGAAAAAAAATGCTCAGTTTGTCTGGCATAGTTGAAGTGTACCTATGATGAAAATTACAGGCCTCTCATCTTTTTAAGTGGGAGAACTTGCACAATTGGTGGCTGACTAAACACTTTTTTGCCCCACTGTATATGCAGTCTATGAATTTTGACTGTCGTCACAGTCCCAGAGTGTTTTGAACTGTCCTAGATATTTTTTACGCCCTTCATTATTTAATAAAAAAAAAAAAAGTATTTGGTTGTAATTGTAATATTTTACAGGCTACCAAGGGTGGCCAGCCATCCTTCAGGATAGCTTTAAAGGGGCAGTGTTATATTTTGAGACAGGCTTGAATATGCAAAGAGTGGAGCCTACATGTTGGTCTGATTCTCTATGGTAAAAATGATCGTAATGCATTGTAAAGTGGTTCCTTGCATCATACAATGATTTATTTATTTTTTGACTGGTGACTTGAGCTTTCAGAGTTAGTTTTTTTTACGCTTTTTAAAAAATGTGGCTAACAAGTGGCAAAAAAGTTACAGGTCAAGGCCTAGACTAGCTATAGAAGACCTGTTGGCCATTGAAGGAGACTGCCATTTTAGTTCAAAAACAACACTGACAGAAATACTGTTAGATTAAAACAACATTCGATTAGATATATTAGTGTTGAATAAAGACACTAATTAGGCTACTTGTGACAGTAATATAGGTTCAAAAATGATTGATGTATGTTAGTTACTCCTTCTTATGCAGCACACTTCTAATGTTATCATGATAATGTGGTATGCCATATTGCAAAACATGGAAAATTCCACCTGCCAACTGGCTATTCCTCCATCCAACCACAGGAATCTGAAGGGAGAGCTGAGGATATTCATCACATTGTCCTAAAAGCTGCCAAAAACAACTGCCAAAACTAAAAACAGAAGAGAATCTAGTCAGTTATGAAACTTCCTTGATAAGATGATCATTCTGACCCTCTGTTCATAACAGGGGGTCATGTGCCTCAGTGCCTAGGGAAATATCCTGTGTGTGACTGAGTTTTACCTGAGACTCCAGGCAGGTTAGGTTTAATCCTCTCCAGGGGTTCAGAAAAAGCAGGGTCTGGGCAGGAGATGACGGGCATCTTTGCGGACAAATCCAACCGGTTCTGCTCAGCCACTGCCTTCCCTGATTGGCTCTGCTTGAGCTGTCTCCGCCTCTTCAGCCTGAGGTTATGGACAAAGAGGGCAATTTGTTTACTCAGGCTTATAAACATTTGATTTATTTTGCTTGCTCACTCTCTCTACTTCCCTCTGCTCTCCTTTTCCCTGATTAACCATTGATAGGTCAGGCGATGACGTCATGGCATCTTCCACCCCCGCCTAGGTTCATTAACAGGTGAAGCTAGAACAAAGCTAGTCACCCAGTGTACACAGGGATAGTGCTAGGCCTATGGGACTGACTGAAACAGGTTGTAAACAAGGCCCAGGCAGTGTAGGCACAGTATAGAAAGTTGGAAAGAGAGAGATGATAGGGAAGTCAACATTCAAGGAAAACCAATGCTGTACAGACAAAGGATGTGTGAAAATGAAGAAGCTGAGAGATAGAGAGCATCTCTAATGGAGGAGCACTTGGCAGTGGATCAATACATTTGGAGACACGAGACAAACGGATACAGCGCTGGTCTTTTATTAATAGCTTCTCTGCAATACGGATACTGCAGAGCAACCGACATCTAGTAAACGTTTCAGGATTTCACCAGCAAAATGCCAGACCACCATCCTGTTTCACAGAGACATTTCCACAAGCGGAATGTATAGATTTCCTTCGGCGCTCTACCATTTTGTCCCACTCTTCCTTTTTCTCTATCCTGGTTACAGAGAAATGTTTGGCCTGCCGGTGTACCAACTCAAGCACAACCACAGATAATGCAAAACAAACAACTCTTCCAAAAACAACAGCGACAGGACAGACAGAGCCAGGCTCTCGTGCTTCCATTATTACTACTGGGTTGCTCGTGCTTCCATTATTACTACTGGGTTCCTCGTGCTTCCATTATTACTACTGGGTTGCTCGTGCTTCCATTATTACTACTGGGTTCCTCGTGCTTCCATTATTACTACTGGGTTCCTCGTGCTTCCATTATTACTACTGGGTTCCTCGTGCTTCCATTATTACTACTGGGTTCCTCGTGCTTCCATTATTACTACTGGGTTCCTCGTGCTTCCATTATTACTACTGGGTTCCTCCTGCTTCCATTATTACTACTGGGTTGCTCGTGCTTCCATTATTACTACTGGGTTGCTCGTGCTTCCATTATTACTACTGGGTTGCTCGTGCTTCCATTATTACTACTGGGTTGCTCGTGCTTCCATTATTACTACTGGGTTGCTCGTGCTTCCATTATTACTACTGGGTTACTCGTGCTTCCATTATTACTACTGGGTTGCTCGTGCTTCCATTATTACTACTGGGTTGCTCGTGCTTCCATTATTACTACTGGGTTCCTCGTGCTTCCATTATTATTACTACTGGGTTCCTCGTGCTTCCATTATTATTACTACTGGGTTCCTCGTGCTTCCATTATTATTACTACTGGGTTCCTCGTGCTTCCATTATTACTACTGGGTTCCTCCTGCTTCCATTATTACTACTGGGTTCCTCCTGCTTCCATTATTACTACTGGGTTCCTCCTGCTTCCATTATTACTACTGGGTTCCTCCTGCTTCCATTATTACTACTGGGTTCCTCCTGCTTCCATTATTACTACTGGGTTCCTCCTGCTTCCATTATTACTACTGCGTTCCTCCTGCTTCCATTATTACTACTGCGTTCCTCCTGCTTCCATTATTACTACTGGGTTCCTCCTGCTTCCATTATTACTACTGGGTTCCTCCTGCTTCCATTATTACTACTGGGTTCCTCCTGCTTCCATTATTACTACTGGGTTCCTCGTGCTTCAGCTACTTACAGGGATAAAAAAAAACACGTTATAAACAATAGTAATAATGTCAAATAAACCGGGACCGGCTTTTGGGCCATCATGTGACTGTCCAAGTCCTGGAGGCCATATGACATAACAGGCAGCCATTTCACAGTGCCTCTTACAATCGCAAGCACTCCGCAATCCTGAATGGCCTTTGCACCCTGCTCAGTCGACAGGAAGAGAGGGAGAGCAGGAGATGCTAGCTGAGGCAGTGTGGTCAAAAGAAACAAGAGGTCCTTCCTCCCTTCCTCCCTGTTCCCGCTCCTCAGGCTATACAGTCTCCTCTCCATGCAATACTGAGGTTATTAGCCTAGCTCTAGTCTAAAAGGTATGGGATGCATCTCGGAGACACAGCAGAGGGATGTAACGAGTGCACCTATCAACGTGTTGTCAGCCTGCACTTGAGACTATGTACAGTTGAAGTCAGAAGTATATATACACACACATACCTTAGCCAAATACATTTAAACCCAGTTTCACAATTCCTGACGTTTAATCAGAGTAAAAATTCCCCGTCTTAGGTCAGTTAGGATCACCACTTTATTTCAAGAATGTGAAATGTCAGAATAATAGAGAATAATTTATTTCAGCTTTTATTTCTTTCATCACATTCCCAGTGGGTCAGACGTTTACATTAGAGGTCGACCGATTATGATTTTTCAACGCCGATACGGATTATTGAAGGGCCAAAAAAAGCCGATACCGATCAATCAGCCGATTTTTGAAATGTATTTATTTATTTGTAATAATGACAATTACAACAATACTGAATGAACACTTATAGTTTAACATAATACATCAATAAAATCAATTTAGCCTCAAATAAATAATCAAACATGTTCAATTTGGTTTAAATAATGCAAAAACAAAGTGTTGGAGAAGTAAAAGTGCAATATGTACCATGTAAGAAAGCTAACATTTAAATTCCTTGCTCAGAACATCAGAACATATGAAAGCTGGTGGTTCCTTTTAACATGAGTCTTCAATATTCCCAGGTAAGAAGTTTTAGGTTGTAGTTATTATAGGAATTATAGTACTATTTCTCTCTATACCATTTGTATTTCATATACCTTTGACTATTCTTATAGGCACTTTAGTATTGCCAGTGTAACAGTATCGCTTCTGTACCTCTCCTCGCCCCTACCTGGGCTCGAACCAGGAACACATCGACAACAGCTACCCTCGAAGCATCGTCATCCATCGCTCCACAAAAGCAGCGGCCATTGCAGAACAAGGGGAACAACTACTTCAAGGTCTCAGAACGAGTGACGTCACCGATTGAAACGCTTTTAGCGCGCACCCCGCTAACTAGCTCGGGAGTTGATAGGCTTTAAGTCATAAACAGCTCAATGCACAGCGAAGAGATGCTGGCAAACGCACAAAAGTGCTGTTTGAATGAATGCTTAAGAGCCTGCTGCTGCCTACCACCGCTCAGTCAGACTGCTCTATTGAATATTATAATTAAGTATATGATTTAACACAGAAATACGAGCCTTAGGTCATTAATATGGTCAAATCCGGAAACTATCATTTCAAAAACTAAACGTTTATTCTTTCAGTGAAATACGGAACCGTTCCGTATTTTATCTAACAGGTGGCATCCATCAGTCTACATATTCCTGTTACATTGCACAACCTTCAATGTTATAATTACGTAAAATTCTGGCAAATTAGTTCGCAATGAGCCAGGCGGCCCAAACTGTTGCATATACCCTGACTCTGCGTGCAATGAACGCAAGAGAAGTGACACAATTTCCCCAGTTTAATATTGCCTGCTAACCTGGATTTCTTTTAACTAAATATGCAGGTTTAATAATATATACAGTATATCACAAAAGCGAGTACATCCCTCACATTTTTGTAAATCTGAGTATATCTTTTCATGTGACAACACTGAAGAAATGGCACTTTGCTACATTGTAAAGTAGTGCGTGTACAGCTTGTATAACAGTGTAAATTTGCTGTCCCCTCAAAATAACTCAACACAACCATTAATGTCTAAACCGCTGGCAACAAGTGAGTACACCCCTAAGTGAAAATAGAGCAGTCGGTCTGTAAACAATTGTTGGGAAAATTACTTGTATCATGCACAAAGTAGATGTCCTAACCGACTTGCCAAAACTATAGTTTGTTAACAAGAAATTTGTGGAGGGGTTGAAAAACCGAGTTAATGACTCCAACCTAAGTGTATGTAAACCTCCGACTTAAACTGTGTGTATGGGTGTCATATTTCACCATGGTGCAGAAATCCAATTTGAATGTGCACAGCATCCCAGTCCGCTTGTCTGTGTGTGAGCGTTGACGGATGACTCCACTGCATCAGTGCAAGTATCAGGTGTACCCAGTGTAATGAGGGCCAGATGGCTACAGAGCACTACTCCGTGTTCACAACATCAGTCAGAGTACGCAGACAGAGAACAAGTAGACAGTGCGCAAGATAAGGAGAGGTCTGATTTCCGATTGTTATGAAAACTTGAAATCGGCCCTAATTATTTGGCCAATCGAAGTAAATCGGTTGACCTCTAGTGTGTGTACAGTACCAGTCAAAGGTTTGGACACACACTCATTCACTCATTCTTTATTTTTACTATTTTCTACCTACATTGTAGAATAATAGTGAAGACATCAAAACTATGAAATAACACATATTGTATCATGTAGTAACCAAAAATAGTGTTAAACACATCAAAATATATTTTAGGTTTTTCAAAGTAGCCACCCTTCGCCTTGACAGCTTTGCACACTCTTGGCATTCGCTCAACCAGATTAATGAGGTAGTCACCTGGAATACATGTCAATTAACAGGTGTGCCTTGTTAAAAGTTCATTTGTGGAATTTCTTTCCTTCAAAATGCGTTTGAGCCAATCAGTTGTGTTGTGACAAGGTAGAAGTGGAATACAGAAAATAGCCCCATTTGGTAAAATACCAAGTCCATATAATGGCAAGAACAGCTCAAATAAGCAAAGAGAAACGACAGTCCATCATTACTTTAAGACAATCCGGAACATTTCAAGAACTTTGAAAGTTTCAAGTGCAGCCGTAAAAACAATCATGCACTATGATGAAACTGGCTCTCATTAGGACCGCCACAGGATAGGAAGACCCAGAGTTACCTCTGCTGCAGAGGATAAATTCATTAGAGAGTTACCAGCTTCAGAAATTGCAGCCCAAATAAATTCTTCACAGAGTTCAAATAACAGACATCTCAACATCAACTGTTCAGAGGAGACTGCGTCAATCAGGCCTTCATGGTCGAATTGCTACAAAGAAACCACTACTAAAGGACACCGATAAAAAGAAACTTGCTTGGGCCAAGAAACACAAGCAATGGACATTAGACCGGTGTTAATCTGTCTTTTGGTCTGTCTTTTTGGTACAAATTAGATGTTTGGTTCCAACCGCTCTGTCTTTGTGAGATGGAGAGCAGGTGAACGGATGATCTCCGCATGTGTGGTTCCCACCGTGAAGCATGGAGGAGGTGTGATGGTGCTTTGCCTGTGACACTGCTGGTGATTGATTTAGAATTCAAGGCACACTTAACCAGCATTGTAACCACAGCATTCTGCAGCGATATGCCATTCCACCTGGTTTGCGCTTAGTGGGACTATCATTTGTTTTACAACAGGAACATGACCCAACACACCTCCAGGCTATGTAAGGGCTATTTGACCAAGAATGAAAGTGATGAAGTGCTGCATTAGATGACCTGGCCTCCATAATCACCAGACCTCAACCCAATTGAGATGGTTTGGGATGCGTTGGACCGCAGAGTGACGGAAAAGCAGCCAACAAGTGCTCAGCATATGTTGAAACTCCTTTAAGACTGTTGGAAAAGCATTCCAGGTGAAGCTGGTTGAGAGAATGCCAAGAGTGTGCAAAGCTGTCATCAAGGCAAAGGGTGGCTACTTCAAATAATCAAAAATATATTCTGATTTATTTAACACTGTCTATTTCATAGTGTTGCTGTCATCACTATTATTCTACAATGTAGAAAATAGTACAAATAAAGAAAAACGCTTGAATGGGGTAGGTGTCCAAACATTTGACGGGTACTATGTGTAATAATATATATAATACACACACAATTCTATCCTATGTATTCTACAGATATACTGCCCTATGTACATAGATATGGAACTCAGGTCACTTTAATAATGCTTACACTGTTTTACCCATTTCATATACTGTATTATAGGCCTATCCTAATCAACTATCCTACATATTTTTAAGATATACATATTCTATCCACATACTGTCTATACCTACCATTAAATACATACAGTTATACTCCGGACTCTGACATTGCTCATCCTAATATTTATATATTCCTTAATTCAATTATTTTACTTTTACGTGTGTGTACTGTTATGAATTGCTAGATATAACTGCACTGTTGGAGCTAGGAACACAAACATTTCTCTACACAAGCAAAAACATCTGCTAAATGTGTTTGCGACTAATACAAATGTAATCGAACACAACGTGACAAACAATGGCATAATGGGAGGTCAGTCAGTGCGGTCACGCTGTGCACACAGTGAAGGAAAACATAGTTGCCGCATCCTGGTAACACAGGCCGTCTCGGAAAACACAACGCTAAAAGAATTTGGCCTAAACACTGAAACAACTTTCACTTACCTGGAAAAGTATCCAGGCTTCCTCTCCCTCTTCTCCATCAGTGCAGTGGTCTACAGCTTCATGCACCCCAACATACACACACTGAGCAGAACTTGAAGACTATCCCTTCTCCGCTCCTTTCCTCTTCCTTATCCTAAGGGAGGAGAGAAATGAATGAAGAGAATTATCTGAGTTACTGCGTTGGCTGCAGCAGTGTACCAAATAGCAAGCAAACGACTCCCCCAGACTGTTAGAACAAGCTGAGTGATAGCTAATGCCACAAGCCCATCAGCTTAAGTGTAGAGCTGAAAGCATATCGAATGAGCATTTGGCAAATGAGCGCATGTGCCAATTGGATCTCTGATTACGTAGGCCTACATATCCAAATACTTATAAAGTATGGATTTCAGCAGACAAAAAGCGTACAAACAAGTACACGATAAGGGTTTAAGAATTTTTTAAGCATCGCCTGCGTAGTGACTTGGAGTCAGAGGTTTATTTCAAAAACGGGTCTGCGCTCTATTCCATGGAGGAGTTTAGGTACGGGCAGCAGGTAGCCTAGTGGTTTGAGCGTTGGACTAGTAACCGAAAGGTTGCAAGATCGAATCCCTGAGCTGGCAAGGTAAAACATCTGTCGTTCTGCTCCTGAATACGGCAGTTAACCCACTGTTCCTAGGCCATCATTGAAAATAAGAATTTGTTCTTAACTGACTTGCCTAGTAAAATAAAAAAATAACTTGACTTGGGTGAATCACTGCAACAGCTCACAATTACAACCTTGGCAAATGGCTTGTAGTAACTCTGAGCAACTGCATTTCTAAAACGGGCATCTCTGAATTATTCTGTAACCAACAATCCACTCCTTATGTCAAAGGTAAGGAGTGGCATGTAACGTTAACAGAATAGCAACTGAGAAAATCAGGTTGAGGGGTTGATGGAAAATGGCATCCCTTGAGAGGGCAAGAACAAGATGCAAGTCAGTAGAATTGTGGTATTATCATAAGGAGACATGTACTTGGATTACGGAGGAGGAATGGAGGGAGAAAGACAGGAGGTCAGAGGGAGGAAGAGGGTGAGATTGAATTGGTAAAAAATGGCAGAAAAAAAGGGAGATTGTGTAATAAAGAAGAAATGTCTGAAAGTATAAGCAGAGTGGGCTGTACACCGGCTCAAAGACAGGAGGAAACATTTGAGTGAGTGAGGGCGAAGTATCAGAGGTGGTAGGTGTAGTGAAGTTCTCGAAGCCCAAGGCTTGCACCGAGCATTGGTCACAAGCATTTCGCTACACTCGCATTAACATTGCTATGTGACCAATCAAATTTGATTTGAGATAAAAATGAGTCTGTGACAAGTGAAGTGGACTCTTGCCTTTTGGCTGATCCATTTGAGGTTTCAGTGTGGGTGAAACCAGAGTTGGGTGCTGTGGAATCGGTGAAAATAACCAGAAGTGGTCTTGTGATAATTGTTTGTGTTTCTGCTGGTCAGATGGAGCAGGTTCTCCGTGTTAAAACAAACGGGGACAAGAGCTGTGAATTGTTTTGCTCTCAAGAAGTGATTACTGGGGTAGCAGTAAATGTGAAAGTTGACCAACTGAAGGGGAAGATTCTCTGTTTGTGATGCTCGTCGTTTGGTGTGACGCAGACAGGGTGGCGTGAGCGGTGAACCAGAAGAGTCATTGTCTGTTCTTTTGAGTTTTGATGTTGAGTCTTTGCCTGACAAAAGTGATGTTTTGACTGCAAAGCTGTCATCAAGGCAAAGGGTGGCTACTTTGAAGAATCTCAAATATAAGATATATTTAGATTTGTTTAACACTTTTTTGGTTACTACATGATGATTCCATGTGTTATTTCATAGTTTGATGTCTTTACTTTTATTCCACAATGTAGAAAACAGAACAAAGAGAGAAAAACCCTGGAATGAGTAGGAGTGTCCAAACTTTGACTGGTACTGTATATGTTATCCCATACAAGCTTTTGTGCAGAATACATTTCGTTGTTACAGGTGTCAAGCACATGGGCATGTGGCAGCAGTGTGTATGAGGGAGGTTCCTAGATGTGAGAAGTGTGCAGAAGGGCATGAGACAAAGAAATGTGTAGCATTGGGGAAAGTAGTGGTATGTGTTAATTGTAGGCTTGCCCATGGCGTCCGTACGAGAGAGGCAGGTTGGGGTTTCCAGGGTTAGAGTAGTGCAGAAGTTGTCGTATGCTACAGTAAGATGGGATTGTTAGTGTTTATAGCAATGGTTATCAACTGTACTGCAGGGATGGAACTTAGGTCGCAGAATATTGAGGTTGTGGTGGCAACTGCAGAGAGGTATTTGGGTGTAGGAGACTTGAGGTCAAAAGAGTTATAGGGTGTGCTGAGTGGGTGTGTCTGTCCTTTCAGGCTTTTGGACTGAGGTAGGACTAGACCGATTGAAATAGTAGAGTAGGGTGGTGGAGTTAAGTAAGTGTAGGGTTAGGTGATGGGGTGTTTGTTTATTTACTCTCTTTTTTTTTGAGGGGGGGAGAAAGTATAAGGGAGGTATACTCCAGTCTAGTAGGTGGCGGTAATGCAACATTTATGCCAACTGCCGTTAAACCTCATCAACTGGGTACTGGACTTCTTGACGGGCCGCCCCCAGGTGGTGAGGGTAGGTAACAACATCTCCAACCCGCTGATCCTCAACACTGGGGGCCCCACAAGGGTGGCATTTCTAGTTGTGGAATTACTCGTTAGATTACTCGTTGGTTATTACTGCATTGTCGGAACTAGAAGCACAAGCATTTCGCTACACTCGCATTAACACCTGCTAACCACGTGTATGTGACAAATAAAATTTGATTTGAAGAACAGATTCGATTAACAGAGAAGGCAACCAGGGAATCTCTGAAAACCTTGAACTTTTATGTTATTTAACTAGGCAAGTCAGTTAAGAACAAATTATAATTTACAACGACGGTCAACACCGGCCAAAACTAGTTAACGTTAGGGACTTTACAATAACTGCATATCGATGTCTGTAACAGGTGCAGCAGAAATTAAACAGCCAACATTGATCCTTTCGATATCGGTAGACAAAAGAGATCTAACGTAAGACAAAGTTAAACAGCAACACAACAACAAAAAAGAGCTAGCTAATTTAGCTCTAATCTACCTTTCAATTAACCGTTAGCTAGCTTGTTGGGTTTATAATGAGAGCTAGTTATGTAGCTAGTCAATATATTTCGTAGTTAGTTCAGGCATGCTAAAGCTAGCTACTTAACGTTACCCACCTTTCTGAATCCTGCTTTTCTTGATTAACGTGTTCCTGGCAGTGATGCAGCAAAACTGAGATTTCCCGATGACTGGATGCAACCGGAGTCTGTGGTCTGTCTGCATGAACGTATGCTGTCTGCAAACCTGGAGAGTTATCTACGGAGACGGGACAAGGTCCACACAAGACAACACTGACAGCTGATGTCATTACAGACAGTTTGTTTATAGTGACAAAGGCGGAGGAAAAAAAAGATGGATTCAGTAGCGTGGTTGACAATGTTTACTTTTTTAACGTTAGTTACGACTTGCAAATAGTGGACATGCATAACACCATTAAAATATATTATCTAAGCTAACTATGTGCAACCATGCATTTTCATAATTCTAAATAACGCAAATACGACCAGTCCTGACAAATATGTTCTATAACAAAGGAAACGCACGTCCTCAGATGGGAGGCAGGTGAGCCCATGCTAGCCAATAAGACAGTAGATGTGTGTTACAACTTCGACTTAGTCGTTTATTTTCCTTCTCCATATTTGCCGAAATGCCACGTGCATCCACTTATGTCAGCGCATTAGTAACAACCTAACCAAATGAGGCTCACGTAGAAAATGAGCAATTACATTTTTGGGTACAAACCCTCTTCGATGAAGTTTAACCGCGGTTGGCATCCAAAACATGTTGTATTATCGCCACCTACTAGACTGGAGTATCTCCCTTATACTTTGCTATTTTTTATCAACAAAAAAAACACAGCCATTACCCAATCATCTAACACTACACTCAAATTATAATACATATCATACTCCACTATTTTAATCTATTTAGGCCTACTTCAGGCCAGCAGCCTGAAAGGATGGGACACCACTACTTTTTTACATGTATTTATTTATTATTTATTGAATATTCGAAAAACATACAATATACTTGCAGTGAAGCCGCTCAATAACTACATCATACCAGTCATCCAACAGATTCCCATTCAGAGCGACACACAGAAGCATCCAGGGTCAATGCCCTGCTCAAGGGCACGTTGACCAATATACCACCAGGCCAAAACCCGTGAACCAATAGCTGTCCCTCAATCATTCGAGATCTTTCAACTATGCTGTGAAGTTTAACATACACCTATCTAATCGAATAGAATCCACAGATTGCGAGTTGAAGATAAATACTTTTACTAAAAGTATTAGTATATTAGTAATTGACTGACCTGGTCTCTTCAGATCTCCTAACAGTACTATTCCTAGGGTCAATTTTAGATCAATGCTATGCATTTTCAGCCCTTCCTGAACCTGAGACCAGAAACAGGCTACCTGAGGGCAATACCAAAATAAATGGTCTATTGATTCTCTACCCTCACAACAAAATCTGCAGAGCTTTGATGATTTTATGCCCCAAATATTCAACATTTTGTTGGTGGCAAGAAATCTATATAATAATTTTTGCTGAAAAGCACAAAGTCTTGAATCTTGTGTTTTATTTATCAACTCATACAGCCTCTACCATGGAATCGGTACATCAAAAATATCAATATTAAACTGGTATACTTTCCTATTTATGCTATCTTCATTCCTCTGACAGTTTTGATCCTTTATATTGGGCAGACAGACCAGTTCCCTACCTCCTCCCGCTGCCACCTGCCTCCTCCAGTCATGATCCTTTATATTGGGCAGACAGACCAGTTCCCTACCTCCTCTATTTTGGGGGCAATGCTGTAATCAATTAGTTGTACTCTTGGATTGAGCAGACCTTTCCGTACAATTCTGATAACTCCATGAAGGACATAACTCTACCATGCCAATTTACAATATCATTTAAGAACAAAATACCCTTTTCAAACATCTTTCCCATAAATACAGGTATTTTATCAACCTGCACATTTGAGTTCAGCCATAATATTTGTTCTATCTTTTCAGGGGGATGAAATTGAAATTGTAGCCAGCTCTGCAATGCTTGCTTGAAAAAGAGAGTATCAAAGTATCATTTTCAATTAATCGAAAATGAGAAGTGGCAATCTGCACAAAGGCAAAAAGGCCATTTTAAACAATGAGCTTTTCTTAGTAATCTACTTGAGAACCATTTAGGGTTCAAATTAAACTTTTGAATGAATGAAGCTTTTAGAGAGAGAGGTTTAGTGCTTTTATATTTAATCATCTCAACCCACCCAATTCATATTCATTATATAGATAGGCACGTTTTATTTTGTCTGGTTTAAGCGTCCCAGATAAAGCTAAATATTTTTTGCTCAAATAATTTGAAAAACGAATCATTAGGAGTTGTGATTTTGTGATATGAATACCAGGTATGTCTACGTCACCATCAGCCCATTTTATAGGTTAACTGTAGGGTAATGTAAAAGTTGTAATGTTCAAGGATATTGTACACTTATAATAATTATTAACACCACTATTTAACTAATCTAAAGTTGCAGTTGTAAGTATCTTTCCCTGGTGGTCTAGTGGTTAGGATTCGGCGCTCTCACCGCCGCGGCCCGGGTTCGATTCCCGGTCAGGGAATATACGTTTTGGTAGTGCTGCTTATTGTAGAATTTCTCATCTTATCTTTTGACAGTGCTAGTACCATAACTAACACATACTTGAACATTGAAAAACGCGTACGATCCCCTTTACCCAGCGATGGATTTGGGTTCATTTTTTTGTCTCCTTTTCAGATTTCACCGTTAGATGGCGGTCTAATCACAGCAATTGCTACTCGGCTGAAATCAAAAGGCGTGGCGCTTGATGAGCTCATGAATTCAGTCATTATAAATGTCCCCTTGCTGTTATTCACAAACAGAAAGTTGCACAGTTGATATAATATGAAATATGACCCAGCTTTTGATGACAATGAGCGCCATGCTTTTACATTGGATTGTTGATTTTAAAACCCTGGAATATCTAGGCCAGGGATGGGCAACTGGCAGCCAGCAGGCTGCAAGTCCCCATTTAAGGCCGAATGATCAATCGCCCCCGACCCCAATTTTCTTTTTTATAATAATACATATAAAGTACCAGTCAGAAGTTTGGAAACACCTACTCATTCCAGGGTTTTCCTTTATTTTGACTATTTTCTACAGTGTAGAATAATAGTTAAGACATCACAACTATGAAATAACCCATATGGATTCATGTTGTAACCAAAAAAGTGTTAAACACATCAAAATATATTTTATATTTGAGATTCTTCAAAGTAGCCATCCTTTGCCTTGATGACAGCTTTGCACGCTCTTGGAATTCTCCCAACAAGCTGCACCTTGAATGCTTTTCCAACAGTCTTGAAGGAGTTGCCACATATTCTAAGCACTTGATGGCTGCTTTTCCTTCAATCTGCGGTTCATCTCATCCCAATCCATCTCAATTCGGTTGAGGTCAGGTGCTTATGGAGGCCAGCAAACCAGATGGGATGGCGTATTGCTGCAGAATGCTGTGGTAGCCATGCTGGTTAAGTGTTCCTTGAATTCTAAATAAATCACTGACAGTGTTAGGAAGTGAACCAAAGCTCGACAGAATCAATCCATATAAAGTGTATAGGTTAATTGACCATGATGACGAACTGAAAAATACTGATCTAACTGGTTTAGCGTCTGGATTTACACTGCTATGCTGCCCAAATGACAAAGATGGAAGATGGAGTGGTCCTGTGGACGCGGTTGGGCCATCATCAATAATACATGCCAAATTACAAGCAAAGCACCCCCACACCATTACACCTCCTCCTCCATGTTTCACAGTGGAAACCACACATGCGTAGATCATCCGTTCACATACAGTTCTCTGCGTCTCACAAAGACATGGCAGTTGGAACCAAAAATCTCAAATTTGGACTCATCAGACCAAAGGACAGATTTACACCGGTCTAATGTCCATTGCTTGTGTTTCTTGGCTCATGCAAGTCTCTTATTCTTATTGGTGTCCTTTAGTAGTGGTTTCTTGACAGCAATTCGACCATGAAGGCCTGATTCACGCAGTCTCCTCTGAACAGTTGATGTTGAGATTTGTCTGTTACCTGTGAAGCATTCATTTGGGCTGCAATTTCTGAGGCTGGTAACTCTAATGAACTTATCCTCTGCAGCAGAGGTAACTCTGGGTCTTCCTAGAGTTTCATCGTAGCGCTTGATGGTTTTTGCGACAACACTTGATGAAACTTTCAAAGTTCTTGACATTTGACTGACCTTCATGTCCTAAAGTAATGATGGACTGTTGTATCTCTTTGCTTATTTGAGTTGATCTTACCATAATATGGGCTTGGTCTATCTTCTGTATACCACCCCTACCTTTTCACAACACCACTGACTGGCTCAAATGCATTAACTTTTAACAAGGCACACCTGTTAATTGAAATGTATTCCAGGTGACTACCTTGTGAAGCTGGTTGAGAGAATTTCAACAGTGTACAAAGCTGTCATCAAGGCAAAGGGTGGATTTGATTTGTTTAACACTTTTTTGTTTACTACATGATTCCATATGTGTTATTTCGTAGTTGTGATGTCTTAACTATTACAGTTTTTCTCAATTGCTTAAACACTAAAACCCATTGGCTAAACAAAGTTCTCAGTTGCCTGGACTCATTTAGCTAATTATGCAGTCTGTTGTCAATACCTTAAACCATTTCACATGATAAAACACAATTTGCAGATCTCACTTAGACTTTTTAGCAAAACTCTGAACACATTCTCATTCTCAAAACACATTCTGCACTCTAATGCACATGTCATCCATACTGGTAAACACAAGTGGCAACAATCAAATACAAATAGAGAACATATGTCATTGATTGAACACAACCACTCAAAATTGATTTAACCTGTTTCAAATGATGCAACACAACCAATATAAGCCAGTTCAGAGAGCAAACAGGTTGTTGAAGGTGGGAAGGAGAAAGTCTGAGTATGGATACTGTAGTACAGTGCATTGTAGGCTGTATACTGTACAATGGATGAATTGTAAGGCCCTGAACATTGTTGTTTCCAATTATTAACAGTACTGACTGCTCAATAGATTTTGACTGGTTGCAGGTTCATATCAACAAAGAACAAGAATGACAGTGTCACAGAGACAAAGGACACGTTTGTGAGATGCAGGGTACAGTACTGTGAAAATAGGGGTACAAGGAGGAGGAAGAACAAAAAACAGAATTGCAAAGAGCAAAGCAGAGTAGTAATTTCTGATCAATTTTGAGCTACTATGATAGAACATGTTTTCGTTCATCAAAGGACAATGAGGGAAAAATTTGAATATTTTTTTTGATTAAAAATGTAATTCTCCCTGAGAATTGTGTGTTTTGAACAATGTGTTTTCCATTTTTCGGTGTATTGTTTACTGACTGCTTGAGAGTGTATATCATTTTGATCACTTTGTTTATGATTTGAGAGCAGTGTTTGATTTTGAACACAGGTAAAACTGTCAGTCAGAGGTTATGTAAATAGTGCTTGAAGATGAGGTTTTGTGTTTAATGTTTTCAGGAAATGGAGCAAGGTTTCAGAAATTGTGTTTTAGCAATTGAGAAAAACTGTAATCTACTATGTAGAAAATAGTACAAATAAAGAAAAACCTTTGAATGAGTAGGTGTGTCCAAACTTTAGATTGGTAAATGTATATTGTCATTTTTTGGGGAACTTAGTTGGTGTCTCAACTTACTGTTGAGAGTTACAATAGTACAATACAAAAGGTGTGATTTCAAAATGTGTTTGTGCATCAGCAGTTTTTATCTTGTTTACGTCAGTCACTGCCAGTCACACAATTAGCCCATGTCAGCTACATTTTTTTAGATTGGTAAATTAGTCTAGCCAGCTATCTAAACTTGTATCATGATCGAATTACCGAACTTTGTGGGATCCACTGAATTTGTTAGTCACTCTCAGCAAGATAAAATGGGGCTGACAAAGAGGGCTGCCTTGCTTCTAGTCCTTAGGAAACTTTGCAGTATTTTGTTTTTTAGTGTATTATTTATTACATTGTTGTCCCAGAAAATCTTAAGTGTTATTACATACACATACACAGTAAAGACTATTGGATATCAGAGCGGTGTCAATTTACCAGCGCTACGACCAGTATAGAGCAGCTGGTAGCCTAGCAGTTAACAGCATTGGGTCAGTAATTTAAAAAACTTCAAATATTTCTCTCCACCCTTTGGCAAGATTTGTAGAAGTGCAGGAAAAAAGCTGTACAACTTGACATTTTTCTCTCCGCCCCATGGCAAAATGATTAGAATTGCATGAAATTAGTTAAAAAGTCAAACAATGACAAACTCCTAAATCACTTCAATCTCTGAGTTTGAAATCATTGCCACAGCAGCAGTGTCTTCATTAGAGAGAGAGAGAGAGAGAGACCTAGGCCACAGTCAGTGAGAGAGTAGCCTTGAGACAGAGATTCCCTGTGTTTGTGGAACTTGGGTCTCAGAGCCCTCAGATTCTGGAGAGAGACAGAGACAGACAGTCGGCTGGCCATGCAGGTTTTAACCAGTTCCTGACTGCTATGTATCTTGGCAGTTATTTTGACAGCACTATCACAGAGGGGGGTGGGGGGGAGATAAGCTGTCTAAGGAATCGCCATGGCGCCGATGTGTCCCTTCCCCTTGCCGCTCAGACGGCCAGCCCCCTGACTGCAGTGGAGGTTTGTGGGGGATCGTGGTAGGGAGCAGGGTTTGTGTTGGCAAGACCCTAGGGCTCTGGGACTTTCTCTTCAAAAATCATACCATACACCCCTACCTCCCTTGCCTGTCCACACCCTACAATAACCCCACCCCCGCCACCCGCCACCCACACACACCACACCCCCAAAACCTCTCTATCCCTGCCACCTTGTCAAGATTTAATTAATAAATTAACTCTTGAAATGATCTCTCTCTGGCTGTTTATCTCATGGCTCCAAACATTTGAGCACCTTAGGGGCAATTGAACCATAGTTTGTCTGCATGGAGATAAAGATGAGAAGTAGGGAGAAAGAGAGAGCGAAAGCCAAACCAGAACATAGCCCAACTGCATTGTAAGCAAACAGTACTAAAAAGACAAGGATGAGCTCCTGTAAACTTTTGACTCTTTGCTGAGTAATGCCTTCAAGATGTGGCCCCTACAGATGTAGGATCTTAATTTGACCCAATTTGCTAAAGCATGAAAGAATCCTGCAACAACAGGAAATGTTAATCATTATGTGGACTATAATGAATGGATATGATACATTTTAGCTTAGGGCAAATCAAGTCTGACATTTTTAAGTGGAAATTACAAACTTACAAGCCTTTTTAAACCTTGAATACACTACAATTTTTAATTTCCTGCTTAGCAGAAAAATTCTCATCAACAAAAGAGTGTTCAAATTAAGATCCTACATCTGTATTCCGTTCAATAGTCCAAGCCCATCTCCCCTATAATCTCTCTCTGCCTCCCTAGTCTACACATGTCCACACACGGGTCATAAGAACAGTATACATACAGCTGGTCCTGTTGTGGGCTCTGATATTTGAATTTTACGGTACCATCCCACCAGGGCTCACAAACAGCTTGGTACCATTACAGAGCTAGCGTTTTAGGATTATTGCTTCGAAGGGAATACAGTATGAGATCAAAGCCATACATACACACACAGGAATTTATGTTGCAGGAGAGGAGTGGAGTTGAGTAAGGGGAGACAGGGGGACAAAAGGGCAAACGTAGCATCTTTTTAGAACTGAAAACAACGTTCTTTTATCATCTGGAATGATAGTTGATTGATAGAGGCATGTGATAATATAAAGGCACATTATGTTCTTTGGGGATTTTATTATGAAGCCATCACATTTCTTCAATAAAGGATAGACAGAGAGAGATAAATGATGGAGAGGATGGGAAGAGAGGAAGACTTCAAAGCTTCTGTGCTGCTGTACATGGTTTTGAGACAGTGGAAAACTACCCCTGACATCTAGGTCTCAATTCTGAAAATGACCTTTCTGCGAAGCATTATGTTATAGACACCAAGGTCTGGCCCAGGGAAGACAGACAGAAATGTTAACCTTGACAATCTTTAAAATAATTTTCCTCAGACGTCACACTCACAGAGCTTAGACTACAGCCACTGATAACTTCAAGTACATTGTGGCAACAAGAGGCCAAAAAAACCTAAACAGACCAAAAAGACATGTCACAAAGAGGACTGAGGTCACAATGTTACCATAATCATTCATACTCATAACCTCATTGCCAGTAGAGATTGTAGTAAAATGATTTAGTCTATGCATATTTCATAATATGCTTACAATCAGTATGTTGTGAATTGCTGTGAAATTATGTTTGTGTGAAATAAATCTATGAAAAAATTGCGTACTGATATGTATAATTAGTGTACTTTGTTTCTTGTACTTCTCCTAGGTAACACGCTACCCTAGTCAAGAGGGGATCAGGGAGAACCAATGATAAGGGTTTCTATTAAGACTGTTTGTGTGGCCCCACTTATCAACATAAACATACAACTGTGACAGATTTACTAGCGGTGTGTTCAGAGGTAATGAGATGTGATAGAGAGAGATGGAGTGAGATAAGAAGTCAAATACACAATATTGTAGACCCTCAGTGAGAAAGAGAGAACACACTGCTAGTAAATATGGCATTAGAGCTAGAAAGAGAGGGAGGGATAAATGGCTTGAATAGATCAGATAAAACATAGTGGAAGCACAGGCCTGAGTGACACATGTGGAAGCCCTCATGGTGGGTGGTGGGCCTTAGTGGTCTGTAGGGAGCCACAGTGGTTTGTGGTGGGTCAGAGTAGTGTGAGAGGTAGTCTGTGATTGACCATAGTGGTCTTTTTCCCCCGGTGGTCTGGGAGTGTCCTGTCTGATGTGCCTCTGACTGATAAAGAGGGGCATCTCCTGGGTCAGCAGGGGGTCAATGACCCCCCCCCCCCCACCACCACCACCAGACAGTCAGACTACCCACATAGATGTATAGAGAGAGAAGAACGAGGTGGGGAATATAGGCGGGTAAAGAGAGGGATGGCATAGATGGAGTGCATGGTAAAAGATAGAGATAGATAGGGAGATACCTAATCATAACAGATACAGATACAGCCTACTGTATCCTGACATGTGACACGACCCCAAACGTCAATCTGCCAATCAGCTGAAGCATTGCAGCATGTGACCTTTGACCCAGGAAGTAAACAATATTAATATATTAAATGTATATTGAATTCTACGCTGTACAGATTCCTTCCAGAGTGTAGTTTTTGAAGTCTACCACAGGTGAGTGAGACATATTGTAGGAACTGTTGTGATGGTTCCCCCCCTCTCAAATACAAAACATCAATATGAGGCGGAATTGTGGACTGTTGTGTTTAACTCTGGGTTCCGCTTCTAGTATTATTTGCTGAGTCATGTCTTGTATTTGTCTTGTATGATAACTGGCAATTCCCCGCCTGCACTTGAAAATATCCAGCCAAACACAGAGACAAAATAGGCACCCATAGGTAGACACACACACTCTCACACACCCATTGTCTCTGTATGTGTGTCAAGGCGTCTCGACGTGTCCCTCTGTGTTCTTGGTCACATGACGGTGGTGAAGCAATCAGAGCCATGCTGTTTACCCGGCTTATCAATGGTGTTGTAACAAGCATATGACACACAGACTCTGACCCCAGGATACACACACACACATACTTACCACAGTGCACGCAAGCGCATAGGCATGTACACACACTTGTGGTGTTGTTCGGTTTGTTTCATATTTGACTGGACTAAGTTGCCTACAGGTCAATGATTTTTTTTCAGTAGCTGGTTATGAAAATACCATATTTTCCAGTGTGACAAATACAGCCTGTAAACTCTGATGGCCCTAACCGTACAAACATCCTCAGGATCACGCTAGCTATCTGGCTAATGTGAATGATCTAAAGCTACCAGACCTCCGCATGTCACTAATGATGCGTAACCTCATCCCCCATTAAAAAAAAAGGACCCAGTTCCACGTTCACTTTCCAGGAGAAAAAGTCCTGTACATCTGAATTCAGGTGTAAAACTACAGACTTGTCAACTGCTGGCTAGTAAAATCACAGTCATAAATCCCTGCAGAGAAAATGAATTATCACTGGGTTTTGAATTTACTGCAGTACAATAATTAGTCTTTCCATGTAATGTAAAAGTAGTAGTTCAGGATTTGCAGGTAACATAAGTGTGTACTTACTGTTTGTCTGAGTGTCTACATGTGTGTATACCTGCGTATGTCTGTCAACTCCTTGTGTTTGTGTGTGTGTTTGTGTGTACCCCCCACTCACACACTCAGACTCTGGCTAGTCAATCCTAGCGCCACATCACTCCATCATCACAGATATGCTTTGTGGGTAGATAGCAGGTCTGCCGGCTTACAAGATGTTTTGTCCAGCCTGTCATGTTTACTTACAATGATAAGCTATGATGGATCCCCCGCTAGCTATAGACGCCACAGCCCCACAGGCACACACGGACCGCTAAAACACACACACACACATTACATATTGCAAGTCACCTCGTAGCCCAGAAGACACATTCAGAGAGGAATGTCTTTGACAATGTTACATAATCCACTATACATTTCAGAGAGACACCATGCACCACACACACTCGCACACACACCTTTGTTATAGTGGTTATGATGTTTGGATGTTGTACTCTGTGATCTGTTAGTTGGCCTGCGTAATGTCAGTTTACTTTAGATTGGCGTGAGGCCAGGCGGGTCCAGGATCTGGCCACAGACAGCCCATTCTAAATAAACCGACCAATTAAAAAGCCTAATGAGGCCCCTGCTTATCCTATCACACAGAGTGCATTGAGGGGGCACTTCAACAGGCCGAAAGAGGGTCTTAGAGGGTGGTGGATTCAGAGGTGACATCTTTATTCTTGTAATGCACACGTATCCCACGGATACCAAGTCGAGTTTATAAACATCTACTTGAGGATTTTGGGCAAAAGGAGACAAAAGGAGACAAAAGCAATGCACGTGTAAATACAATACCATGTAAGCCCTGTCAAATCGAAACGGATCCTTTAGATGTCTGTTGCTAGTCATCGCAACAGATACAGTAGAAATTGAGGCCCAACGCCTAGAAAAATGTCAGAAACAGAACAAGAGAAGAAAAGGAGGCTATTCTGCTCCTCCAGTTCACCTCTTCTCTCCTCCCTTGCTTCCTCTCCTATGGTTCCCTCCTCTCTTTCTCTCACTTCTTCTACAATTATTTACACCCAAGGCCGCGGTGGCCGCTGACAAAGAGAGTGAGAGAACAAGGTGGAGGTGGAGAAGAGGAAATGAGCAGCTCTGAGACACAACTCCTTCCCTCTCTCCCCCTCTCTTTCTCTACCTCCCTGTTACCTCTTTCCACCTCCACCCCCTTTCTGTTTCTTTATCAATTGCTGCCTTTCCTCTCTTTTACTCTGTATTTTGACCTTCCCTCCCTCCTTCTGCCTCCCCCTCTGTATATTCTCTCCCTCTCTCCGGCTAGCTGTTCAAGGCCACACTTCTCTTCCTCCTCCCTGTTTGTCTGAAAAGGTCAGAGGGACTGATACAGTACCAGGGCAACCGTTACAAATCTTCCCCCTTATCGAGGACAACACACAGATAACATTGTCTCCGTTCGCTCATCCGACAGATCCATCTCCGAAAACTTCTCCCGGACCCGAAGACCCGGACGGAGCTGGGCCTGAACATATGGAGAGACTGAGAGATTGATGTTCTCACTCCTTTCACTGAGGAGAAAGGAGTGTAATGATGGGAGACAGAAAATACTGTGAGGATTTGTAGAAGACTGTTTCAGTGTTCAGGTGATTAGGACTTGTGAGATAGTCACTGAAAAGATTAAGGACAGTGCATAAGTTGTTAATTGCAAGCACCTCCTTGTGTGAAAGTGTGTATTTGGGGAGGATTGCACCTGCAAGTAATGACGTGAGATTTTGCCACTTTCACCTTAACCTCCCACTACCCGTCTCTCTTTGCAACTTGCAGCTGTTAACCCCGCTCCCAACAAACACACACACAGTCTCTCTCCGTTCTTCAACATTTCTAACGTGACAATAGCCATACCCCAGCTCAGGGCTAAGTACCTCCTTAACCCAGCAGTCTCCAACGATTTATATCCCAGTATAATTTATGTGTGTATAACGACACAAGGCGAGACCCAGATGCAGACACGGGAGGCAGTTGGCTTGAGCTCTGATATTTATTATAGTCCAAGGGGTAGGCAAAAGACAGGTCGGGGACAGGCAAGAGTTCAAAACGAAGTCAGAGTCCAAAACGGTACAGAGCGGCAGGCAGGCTCGAGGGCAGGGGCAGGCAGAATGGTCAGGCAGGCGGGCTCAGAGTCAGGACAGGCAAGTGTCAGAACCAGGAGGACGAGAAAAAGAGAGACGGGGAAAAAACAGGGCCAGGAGAAAACCTCTGGTTGACTTGGCAACAAGACGAACTGGCACAGACAGACAGAAAACACAGGTATAAATACCCAGGGGATAATGGGGAAGATGGGCGACACCTGGAGGGGGGTGGAGACAAGCACAAGGACAGGTATGTGACAGTATGTCTGTGCTGTCAGGGTATGACAGTCTGTGCACGGTGAAGATAGCTAGCCCTAGAACTGCACAGGCAGAACTGCACCTCCACGGCCCATGGCCCAGGCCACACAGGCATTTACAGAGATGCATGGGCTGAGCCCTGACAGAATAAGTACCCTTTCTTTTTTATCACTCTAAATGATGACACGTTTAATAGTTAAGACATTGCTAGTTATGTAATAAAAGTATTCATCATTGCTTTTTGTTTTCGTGTGTGTGTGATTTTTGATAACACTGCAGAGAGTGTGTGTTGAGAGGTTCAGACGGAGAGCATAGAACTCGAAGTGACATGTTCAAAGGATTTTGCTATGCAGGGAGCTTGTATATTTTTGTACGTGGTTAGTTCAGTAATGTTCAAAGGTCCTAACTTGGAAAATGACAGTCATAAGAATTTCTATCATTATCTGGATTCTGTCGCTGGTTTTAGGATGCACAGGCACACACACACACACACACACACACACACACACACACTGGACCAGCCCATACCCTGGTACTGGCTCTATTGACAGACACACTGGACCAGCCCATACCCTGGTACTGGTTATATTGACAGACACACTGGATCAGCCCATACCCTGGTACTGGCTCTATTGACAGACACACTGGACCAGTCCATACCCTGGTACTGGCTCTATTGACAGACACACGGGACCAGCCCATACCCTGGTACTGGTTATATTGACAGACACACTGGACCAGCCCATTCCCTGGTACTGGCTCTATTGACAGACACACACTGGGCCAGCCCATACTCTGGTACTGGCTCTATTGACAGACACACTGGACCAGCCCATACCCTGGTACTGGCTCTACTGACAGACATACATTGGGCCAGCCCATACTCTGGTACTGGTGTGTGTGTTGTATGTGGTGGACGTGCAGGGTCAGTGGGTCGGGGAGGGCCCAGCCTCCTGGTTCCCACAGCCCAGAGGAGGCTGTCTCTCTCCCACTATCAGGGTCCGTCTCCGGCCCCCCTGTCTCCCCTGCTCTCCCTGTCCCCCCCCATCCCCCTTGCTCCCTAGCCCCTGCCTGACGTCAGCCCTGGCCTGATAAGGGTGTCCAGTGGCCCGCAAGGAGAGGGGGATGGAGGGAGGTTACACTAACAGAGCCAGCCCTCTGGATAAGGCCCCAGACAGATAAGAAAGAGCAGTATGGAGCCCTATTGTTTCCACTGCTCCTCCTGTGGCTTCCATCTCTTCTCTCCTACTCCGTCTCTGTGCCTCACCTTCTCTATCGCTCTCTATTGCTTTCTATCACTCAATGTCTCTCTCTCACTCGCTCTCTCCGTCTCTCTCTCTGTCCTGTATACGCTCATCCTTTCACAACAGGAATATTCCCTCTCTTATCGTGACGTACTTCCTATCTATCTCTGGATTGAAACACTTCTCTCCTCTCACTTCCTTGTTCTGTTTTTGTTGTCTTTTTCACTGTTTCGACATTAGGAGGAACAGCACTATAAGTGACAGGGGTGAACAGTTTTTCATTTAATAAACTTTAATAAAGTGTCATGAAAAGTGAGAGGGCTTGCATTGCCAAAGCAAATATGTTCAACAAAAACAACAGTGACAACCATAAAAGTACACAACCTCTCTCTGTGTATCTCTACCACTCTCTCCTCTTACTCATCTCTCTGTCTTTAACCTGGTATCTGAACCCTACATGAACCCACCGTCTCATTGTCGTGAATCGATTGTTGTGCCTACGTCAACCTCACCTCCACCTAACCCCATCACACTCTTACCCATACTTTGCCTCTCTCTACACCCAACACACATACACACACTTCTGTCCCCGCCGCCTACCACGCAGTGTCGCCACTGAGGCCTACACTATCAGCATCTTATCTCTATGTGTGTGTGTGTGTGTGTGTGTGTGTGTGTGTGTGTGTGTGTGTGTGTGTGTGTGTGTGTGTGTGTGTGTGTGTGTGTGTGTGTGTGTGTGTGTGTGTGTGTGTGTGTGTGTGTGTATGTGTATGTGTGTGTGTGTGTGTGCTGTTCACTCTCCAGGCCCAGGCTAGCGAACTTTGGCCATTGCTTATCACTGGGAGAGGTCCTGGGGTCTGCCTGGGATCCCTGTGCCTCAACCACTAAAAATACACCTTTGATAAACCACACACATACGCAGAAGGCAGGGCAACTCCCCTCGATACATAGGTTTATGGAGTGGCTGTGATGGGCTGTCAATCAGCAGCTAGATTCATACGATTGGCCACCATGTGAATGGTGGGTTGGCCCAGCAGTGTGCGGTGAAAGTGATCATGAGGCACATCATGGTATTGTATCATAAACAGGCAATCAAATCTGAAGTGGTATTTCAACTATTACTCACACCAAAGACAGCATTATAAAATTCATTATTGTGCTGTATAAAAAGCTTTAAAACAAGGGAGGTTATTCCAACGGGGAAAAGGACTCCTCTAGAATTCAGCAGTGTAGTATTGTAATTAATTATCCGGTGTCTGAAGTGTGTTTACATAGCTCTTATAATGGTGTGACTAAACTCCTATTCAGCGCAATTTATCACACATGAGAAGCTACAGCTGGAGGACTAAGTTAATTATTTAGTCAAAGACAAACTCCGGGGTAACAGAGTATGCGCAGACCTATGTCTCTCCCTCCCGACTCCCTAGCCCAAATTGAACAAACAAAGTTAATCCACAAACACAACACAGATACCTAAAAATAACACACACCCGCTCATGCTCACTCATACACACACACACACACACACACACACACACACACGCATCATAGTGAACGATTTTATGTTTTATTTGTCCAACAGAACTCCAATGTATTAGGATAGGGGTAGGAGAGAAAAATATTTTTAAAACGTGAGGCAGAGTGAGAGAGGGAGGGAGAGAGAGAGAGAGAGAGAGAGAGAGAGAGAGAGAGAGAGAGAGAGAGAGAGAGAGAGAGAGAGAGAGAGAGAGAGAGAGAGCGAGAGCAAGAGAGAGAGAGAACCATATAGGACACATAGATACAACCTAGCTAGGTATCTGCATTAGCATTGATTAAAGGCCCACTCAAAATATTATTTTTTATATATGTTGGCAGACACAAGTACCTGTCCACTCCAGTCATCTTTGGCCAATTGATTTGAATAGATAGCCCTGTGTTAAGACAAGCCCAGAGAATGAGTGGTGTGAGTGAACTGTCCTCAGGACAAACAACCTCTCTGTAACCTGACATTGATTACCGTTGGTCACACACCCTCACACAAACACTCAAATCAATGAGGCTCATCAAAAAAAGGTAAATATGCTTAGCAAAAAACAGATGAGTTCAATAAAGTTCAGGATGCTCAAATTTGACTTGGCAGGGCAACCAAACCATGGTTGCATCACAGACATTGGGCAACATGCATTAATTCCAGTCCTGCAGGGAAAGGTCAGTGCTCTTATGAATGGCCTCTGCTCCAGGTCCTCTGTTACAGAGTTCCCTGGCCCGGCTATTCCTGCTCCCTCATTTGAAGTGTTCTTCCTGGAGCCAGGGGGATCCGCCGGGGGTCTATCCAGAGGAAGAAGGGCTGCAGTGTGCCACTGACCTCCCCAGTGACAAGGTCTCTGCCCCAGCCCAGACGGGGACAGGCTTTCCTGGAGTCCGGACTCATTCGAGACTGGATGGAGACACACACACACACACACGCACACACACATTCACACAAGCGTGCGCATGCACACACACACACACACACACACATATAAAATACTTTATTTGAATCCACAAATCACATTATAGTTGAGAATGATTCAAACATTTCAAAGGACATGGATATCTGGATACTTATGGATACGGAAAGCAGTTTCTTCTTAACACAGCCAGGCTGCCTATGACACGCACGCACACACAAAATACACCTCCCACATAACAGTCCCCTCCAGCTTCGTCTATCCCCCCACACACACCAACATCTCTATCTGGTCCTTCACCCAACACCTAATTCATACACACACACTGCAGTAGACATACATAGAGATCTGGCCTCCGTCTCAGATCCAGCCTCTGTGAGATCTGGCCTCCGTCTCAGATCCAGCCTCTGTGAGATCTGGCCCCTTGTCACATTCTGTCAGTGATATTACGGCCAAGGCATGTACAAGTACACAACTCAGACAGCCCCACCTATTGTACACACTCATGCACAAGAGACATCCAACTATACTCAAACCAATATGTTCATTTCCATACAAAGTAATCAATGAAGTGTCAGTCAGAACCGATCGTGTAATGCACAGTGTCAAACCTACACATCAGCTAAAGTTGCCACAAAACACCTTGTCCCGCTTCCCTATAGATTCCCTTATAGATCCCCTTCTACTGTATATACCCCAGGCAAGTTGATGACGCATCGGGGAAACGCATCACAGAGTGTTTCCCCACGTAGCGAGGCTCTGTGGGTTAATAGCTGCAGACTTAGTTATTAGCTGCTTTATCAGCCCGCCAGTTACACATTGATGATGCCCTGTTCCTTTCCAATGCAGCAATACTGGGCTATTTGCCTTGACTCTCCAGGGGCCAAGAACAGGAGAATCAATATTGTAATGGGCTGCCCTGCCCAGGGCTGGCCAGGCTGGACTGGACTGAAGTGGGCTGGCTGCGCTGGGCACACCCTGTCATCTACACAAACAGATAGGAGAAGGGAGACAGAGAGAAAGAGGTAGAGAGGGAGAAAATTTGATATTTTAGAGAAAAGTTATACCTGCTGTAGCAGTATACATCAAACAGGTATGGCTGTCTAGATGTGGAAACATTCTGCACTCTAAAAAATACTAAGTTAAAAACAACCCAATTTGGGTTATTTGATAACTCAGCGCTGGGTAAATATTGAACAGAACGCACGCTGGGTTATTTGGGTTGTGTGAATAACCTAACAAGTTGGGTTATTGGGATTACCCAAACATAGGTTAAATGTTGTTTTTGCATATTTTACATTCGGTTTTGTACACCAGCTTCAAAAAGCTGAAAATGCAATATATTTAGTTATTGAAAGGATATTTCACAGTGGTTCAGATGGTTTAATGATTCTCTACATTATACATGACTTGTTTGGTCACAAACTGAAATTAGGAAAACTATACGAATTTTAGCAACCAGGAAATTGCGTAGTGTTTTCTGCATATTGCACATTTAAGATAATTTTTTACATATTATAATAAGGTATACCCCCTTATTGCATAATAAGGTATACCTCCTTATCGTATCCCAACAATGGGATTTACATAGGTTTTTGGGGAATTTATACAGTTCTAGAAACCTCATTGAACCTTAACCTTAACATATGAAAACTATACAACAGAACAGATGAACAGGAATTACATTTACTCTAATCGGTGGCTAGAAATAACTACTGAAAAGCCACATGCCTACTAAACTATGCCTCCAGTCTTCTGATCAGACCTGCTGGGTCATATTTTAATAACCCATCACCAATAACCCAGCACCCAGCATCAATAACCCAGCAGTTTGTAAAGAAAACAACCCAACTAAGTGACCCAAGGCCTGCAAGCCAGCAGTTTGGTCAACCAAACAAACCCTACATTGTTTTGAGTGTGCTCAGGCAGCAGGCCAGGCAGGCAGGACGAAGTCAGCCCTCACCAGAACCAGGCCTACGGGTGAACAGGGCCCCTGGGGAGAGGGCCCCTGGGGAGAGGCGTAGGAAGCTCTGTGAGATACAGAGGGTGGTGTCTTGTTATTTTCGCTGATCCACAAAGACTGGTCACCCCTCACTGTAGCCACAACGACGGCCAAGAGCATCCTGTTTGATCCTGTAGAGGTTCTATCTATTTAAGCACATTTTTACTCCTGAACTTATGTAGGCTTGCCAAAGCAAAGGGGTTGAATACTTGTTGGCTCAAAACATTTCATCCTTTCAGAATTCCACTTTGACATTATTGGGTATTGTGTATAGGCAAGTGACACAAAACCTAAATTGTCATATATTCACCCACAGAAGTCATACATACACACACTGAAGTCATACATACAGACACTGAAGTCTTACGACTCCCACTACACATTGCCACCGTATCACAGTTTATGTCATAGTGACATTGAAAGACTGAAACTGGAGTATTCAAGCATATGCATATCACACACATACACACACCAACACATAGGCTATGTTCTAACTGTATGCACACACACACACACACACACACACACACACACACACACACACACACACACACACACACAAACACAGAGAGAGACACACACACTCCAACAGGCCTTTTAGCTATCAATCCCTATTATTACATAACCTATTATTACATAACATCATTTTTCATTGCTCATTATTCATTAATTTACATTTAGTTAACACACAGCGATAATATTGGTATGTTTTTTGAGAACATCAATTTATATTCGTTTATAATTTATATTCGTTTAAGAAATACTTAAAATAACCCAATTTATATTCGTTTAAGAAATACGAAATTTGACAGAAATTAGACTGACTTAACCGACAAAACGTTGCTCCTGATCTACACGCACGCACACACACAAGTGCAGGCATTGACTTGGCAGCAGGCATAGTGCGTTGAACCACATCATTCAAAGTATGACTGTCAAGGGGAAGAGCGGGACAATGAAGTGGCCTCGTGTGTTTACATTCACAAGTGTTGATGACAGGTATAAATCTGTCTACGAGAGAACAACAACGCTCGACACATCCGACGAAGAGGACTAAAGACTTGTCTGGCGTCGACCATCGGCCCGGTCCGTGACTCTATAGGTTACCAACCGACCCAGCACTCAGTCTCCATCATCTCTAACAATGGTAGAAACATTCGTTAGGTCAAGAAAAATGGCATTATATTTAACGTTGTGTTTATGCTATTTTATTGATGGATTATTATTTGTGTTATTATTATGACTAATTGTTTTGTTGTATTTGTGTTGTTTATTGCGTTTCTATTATTAATAATAGTGTTATTATCTGGTAAGCCCTAGTGTTGTTGTTGTTATAATTATTATTATTGACTGGCTAACACCACAATTTACAATAATAAAGGTCTTCATCGTAAAGGTCTTCATTATTCAGCAAGTGAAACATATTATTGAATGTCCAGGCTCATTCAATCAAATTAAAGAAAATGTTTTATTAATATCTCATATTTTTGTTTTTATTTTCTTGGGCGGTAAATGTCATAAACCATTTTGAAATGTGAGAGTCATACAAATACAATCACGCGCAACGAGTTGATTTGTAATAGGCTTTGTAAAAAGCTTTTTGTCATAAAATGTTTACATCATTTGACACGTTTTTTAAGATACACTGTGTTCCATAATTTGACAAATTGTGACAATCAATGAAAAAGTGAAAGTGATAGTCTGAGCAAAAATGATCATACATGAACTGCCACATTGACTTTGCTAAAGGGGGAAATAAATAGGTGGAAAATCTATATATTATATTATATATAATAAAGATATTATATATATATATATATTTCTCATGTGCTTCACAAAAAAATTACAGCCCTACGTATGTTACATTGTAGGCCTACTTGTATATTTTATTGTTTTGGGTGACATATTTAATCTCATCTGAGAAATATGCCGTTGATCTTCTGGTATTTACAAAGACAATCTCTTTAATCGTATGATCTTCTTCAGGAAACAATTCAAACTAAAGCTGGGGTAGAGTAGGCTTCAGTAGTCACGGTGAAGGGTGGGTCGAGAGAGAGAGAAAGGTAGAGAGAGAGCGAGTGAGAGAGAGAGCGCGCGAGAGAGATGATAACGTGAGAGCAGGAATCTTGTCCATTACTGTGCCTCGGCTTCCCACTCCTCTCCTCTCTGGAGAGATGGTTATTCTTTTATTGTAGCCTACACTAGGCTATAGTCTATTCAGCGAAGAAGGGAAAAAAATCATTTGAAATGGTAGCCTATGTTTGACTACATGACGAGTGTCCGTTTACAGAAGAAGTTGGACAGAATTTCTGTTGGATTACCAGCAATCATTCACACGTTAGCGAGGAGCCTGTGGACACAGCTGCTATCATAACCAACTATCAACGCTGATGGTCACCCCAGAGGAGCAGATATGTACCAGGGTTTAGCCATGACAACCAACCACGGACCCTCGACGTACGAGCCCAGTTTCCTCCACAATGCCTCCCCCACAACCTCACCGGTGTACGTGCCCACGACCCGGGTCACCCCCATGATCCCCACGCTGCCTTACCTCCAGACACACGGGTCATCGCAGCAGAGCAACCCCGTGTCAGGCCACTCGGCCTGGGCGCAGCCGGGTTCCGAGTCGGTGCCCCCCTACAACACCGGCAATGCGCACCACCCTCCGGTTTCCCCGCGGTTCTCCTTCTCCACCAGCCCACCTCTCTCATCCGGTGTCGCCGTAGCTCGGGAGACGAACACGTTTACTAGTCCGCTCAACATCTCCACCAACGGGAGGGATCATTACGGGACGCGAAGCCTCGGCGGGTCCTACCACAGTCCGTACCCGGCCTATATGAGTCCAAACATGGGTGGGACGTGGGCCACGTCTCCATTCGACAGCTCCGTCCTGCATAGCCTGCAGTCCGGGGGCCAGACACGGCACCCCAACCTAGGTAAGACAGGTGAAAACATGGTCAGAAATATCCACCATTAACATTTTCGTGTCAGGTTTTCCATTATCAACAAATGTTTTGCTAAAAAAAATAGCTTTCAAATTCAGATTAAGACATTGCCAAGAGTAGGCCTATATTTCAGTTGTTTCATTACTAGAATTAAAGCTATTGGTAAACGTCATACTTGATTCAGTTGGTTATTAGGCCTATCCAAAGGTCAACACTGAACAACCGTTCGTTTAACTGTGCGTAACAATATAGGTTATATATCTCCACATTTGTATCCAACTTTGAACATGTATATCTTTCCAAGTCTTCCGGACATAATGTTATTTATTTAACATGGTTTCCATCAAATGAAAGCCATACAAATAATACAACCCTATATCACGGAAACACTTGTATAGGTCTCATTCATGATAACGTTAATCAATGGTTTGAAATAAACAGAGTCAATGCATTGCTTGAACACGTTCGGAGGGTTATATCGTATGAGTAGCCTATCCTACGATATTTCCATCATTTGTTATCATTTTTCATTTGTGATATTAAAGAATACTAATAGGCCAACGGGGTAGATAGAGATAGGCCTAGGGCTCGACAATATTGCACATTGGGGCATGCATTGAAAAAAAATCCAACTGCATAGCCAGCCCAAGACATTGCATTTTATGGATTTTTTGTTGAAGAAAAAATGTTTTATTCCTGTTAATTGTAGGTTTTAGGTCTCAGACTGAGCAAAGCATTTTAATGGTCAAGTTATGGGCATTTTTGCCTTGTCAAACCAAGGAAATGAAAGAGAAAAAAAACGATCATAACACAGTTTAACTGTATAATAAACCATTTAAGAAGCTGGAAATAGACTAGCCTACCTAGGGCAGGTGTAAGAAATAGTTTAGGATATAGGCTATAGTATGAGTCTTTACCATTAATAAATTATAAAGTGTTTATATATATTTCCCCACTATGAGATTTAAATAATACTGTGAAATTGTGAAACTTGTGATATTTCCCTGTTATTCTACGAGCTGTTTGAAAAGAGCCTGATATTTCAGCCTGTTTTGGTGGAAGTTTGCCTTCCATGGTGATATCACCATGTGGTAAACTAGTTAATAGACCAATAAGAAAGAGATTTCCAAACATCTCTGCCAATAACAGCACCTTTTCAGTTTTCCCCTCCCCACTCAGACCACTCCCAGACAGTCCTCGCAAAATTCTTGCTTGAGAAATAGTTCTTTGCTAAGAAGTTTTTTTTTTTTTTTTTTTTACAATTTTAATTGAAAACAATCACAGTAAGGTACTTCATTGTTACCCAGAAATGATTTGATATTGAGATAAAAACGGCTGCATTGGACCTTCAAAAAAATCCACATTTGTAGAACTACAAATATTCAGGGAATTCAAATCTTATTTTGTCAATCCCCGCGTTTCTCAGAATAAGTGTTATTTATTTACTCCCTTCTGTCCTACAGATTATTTATCGTTCACAGACGCATTCGTTCCATTCGGAATTTCTGCATCCTATGTCGATGGCAGATTAAAATAGGCCTACATAAATCAAATTTAACATTTTAAAAGAAGCAAAGGGAAATGTTATTACATTATAAATCAAAGCAGGCTAATTCCACCCAGTTATTATCAACATAAATTAGAGATTGCAAATTTAGAAGTCATTCACTTCGAATAATACATGAATACATTCCAAAACTATGATCCCTATTTAGCCTACCACTTTGTTCAAATTAAATGTATATGAATTTGATATCTCTTTTTTTTAAATGTAGCCTAGGATATATTTATTTTATTTCAGTCATCTACCACAAACGACTCAAAATGAAAACCTAATGCACTTTTAATTCTACCTAAACTGATATCGCAATTCAACAGATAAGATTTTCAATAGCAGACCACAAGATGAATGGATGTCTCCTACATTATGCATGGTACATCAATCAGAAATATCAAATAGTTTTTAGTTTGGTCTCATGTTCATCATCTAAAAACGCTTGCTTACGCACGATTTCACAACTGCATATAGGCCTATAAAGCTTAACGTCTCATGTTATTGATAATACAATAATGGTATAATTATATATCACTCTTGTGGTGCCGATTATTCTGTTTAAGAATGGATATAACCCTATCATCACAAATTAAAACTGAAGCAAGAGGCGAAGCTCAATGAAAAACCGTGGGACAGAACGCCTCCTGTTCATCTCAGAGAGAATAAAAAAGGTTCAAATAACAAATATGAAACACGATTCAACTTATAGATAAAATATCAGAAGAAAACAATTTCACCATTACCATTTCTAATTTAGAGTGCCGGTATATTTACAAACATTTACAACCATTGACTGCCCAAAACTACCATTTAGTTATAAGATATTCATAAGCCTACTTTAATCGGGATATTGTGATCCTAGAGAAAATGAAGGTTGATTCTCCCTCCTGACTAGTTCGGTATGATTGCTGCAGGTGGTTGGGGGACTTTAGTTCACACTGAATGATAAGACTGAATTCCACAAATTGCAGCTGGAATGGAAATCGCTCTGGTTACCATGTGTGTCAGAAACTAGGCCATATTTACATGTCAAATAAAGTCTAGGTAAAAACTGCTTACTGGTCTGGTGGTGGGAGTACACAGCGTAGACCTACATTCAGTACTGATCTAAACTCTTCCAAAAGGGTTCTTTGTCTGTCCCAATAGAAGAAACCTTTTTGCTTCCATATTGAATCCTTTCAGGATCCATGTAGAAACCTCTCTGGAAAGGGTTCTACATGGAACCAAATTTTTTTTTAAGGGGTTCTCCTATGGGGACAGTCAAATAACCCTTTTAAAGTCCAGATAGCTACTTTTTTTTCTAAGAGTGTACTGAATGTTAGATGTATAGAATATTACTATACACTGAACAAAAATATAAACGCAACATGTAAAGTGTTGGTCCCATGTTTCACGAGCTGAAATAAAAGATCCCAGAAATGTTCCATTCGCACCAAAATATTATTTCTCTAAAACTGAGTGCATAAATGTGTTTCCATCCCTGTTAGTGAGAATTTTTCCATTGCCAAGATAATCCATCCACCTGACTCAAGAAGATGATTAAACAGCATGGTCATTACACAGGTGCACCTTGTGCTGGGGGCAATAAAAGGCCACTTAAAATGTGCTGTTTTGTCACACAACACAATGCCACAGATGTCCCAAGTTTTGAGGGAGTGTGCAATTGGCATGCTGACTGCAGGAATGTCCACCAGAGCTGTTGCCAGAGAATTGCTCTACCATAAGTTGCCTCCAACATTGTTTTAGAACATTTGGCAGTACGTCTAACTGGCCTCACAACCGCAGACCACGTGTAGTCACGCTACCCCGGGACCTCCACATCTGGCTTCTTCACCTTCGGGATCGTCTGAGGGGGAGCTATGCCCTCCAAGGCCCACCCATGGCTGCACCCATGCACAGTCATGTGAAATCCATAGATTAGGGCCTAATGAATTTATTTAAATTGACTGATTACCTTATATGATCTGTAACTTAGTCAAATCGTTTAAATTGTTGCATTTTGCATATATATTTTTGTTCAGTATATTTGGAAAATGTCTTCCATCTCAAAAGGGCTTTAGCCGGTAGGCTACGGCTAATGCTGATGCCGTCTACAGTTGGTGCATATGAATTGGCTGATTCTGGATCTGCTTCTGAATAGGAACCTCTGGGACATGGATCTGCCTCAGTATGTCGTTTTGGTGAACTCCAGACACAGTGATCAACAATTAATCACAATAGTATTGTAGTTTGACCACAAGCACTGGTTTGGATTGTGTCATCATCACCTTTGTCTGATTACATGTTACTTAGTCTGTGATGGGTTTCTTGCTTTGGACCTTATGTGATCTAGTAAGACCATCTCTTTTTCTATGGAGCTGTCCACATATGCACTGATCTATGGCTGAGATAATGTCTTTGCTCCAATCCACATTTTTACAATCACTGCCATTGGAAAATCTTTCCTACACAGACAACCACGGATAGAAGTAGACATCAAACCTGGATTTAGATTTCAACACAGGAACAATAACATTGCAAGGTACCATGATCATATCAAAACAAACTGCTATCCTATGAGATCTCCAGTGTAGATACTTCAGTTTTTCAGATAACACATCGATTTAATGCAACCCTCTCCCCTCTCTGGGTGCTGTTGTACTTCAATCCAAACCCATTACTTTAGACTGAGTTTATCAGGGCTCTACTGTGGAAGAGAGAGTGAAAGTCGCTATTGTTCCAGAGGTGGACTGAGTGAGAGGAAGGGAGAGAGGAAAACTCCCATAGCTATATTAAATCCTTATACTCCCCAAGCTATATTAAATCCTTACACTCCCCAAGCTATATTAAATCCTTACACATTACATTTTGGAATATATTATACATGAAAAACATCCCATTATCAGATTAGATCAGCTATATTAAATCCCTATACATTACATTCTGGAATATATTATACTTGAAAAACATCTAAATATCAGATTAGATCAGCTATATTAAATCCTTACACGTTACATTCTGGAATATATTGTACATCTACGTGTAAGGATTTAATATAGTTGATCTAATCTGATATTTGGATGTTTTTCATGTACAGTAAAGATGCTTATTAGTGTAACTTGCAGTATTTGAGCGAAAGGCCTATCATTGCGGCCTGTGCTTGATTTTACTCTGTGTTTTGAATGTAAACACATCAGCAATTTACAATGATAAAATCACATTAATTCTAAACATAATAGTAAGCCCTTCAGTTATGCTCTTGAGGCATATTTCTTGTCTACAGTGGTAAAAAACAATCTGGTGCCAATCTGGTGCCAATCTGGTGCCAATCTGGCCCATCAGGGGAAGCAGAGTAGCACATGGGGTCATACTATGTGTTGCAAATTGAGATCCGCACACAACGCTCATTGACATCAATGCATGATTTACCCAAAAGCTTGAGGTACATCTGTGGAACTGAAGTTAAGATTCTGCCCCAGGGAGACTGTTTTCACGACCATTGAATTCCATTCTAATTGAAAGGTGTTTTTCTTATAGACTTAAGACTGATAAACTTCAGGAAATTGAAAGAACCAACAGCAATATGTAAATGCTACATTCTGTTATTATGAAGACTTCATGGGACAGGGTTATATTGTGTTCAGATGGAACATTGAAATAGACACTTTACAAAATGTTTTACTCTTGACCTTATAACACAGACTGCCGGTGCTGACATTGCTCAACAATAGACCCACAGAGATAACAATACTTAGTGACATTCTGTGAGATTTATACACATGGATGTGCATATATGATTTTCATTTGATCACTCTTTTTTTGAAAATCTTCCAGAATCTCAGAAGCTTTGTGACTTACATAAATTAACTGAAAACCCACACTAACACACATATTATATTAACAGTATTGCACTTTTCAGTGGTGTAAAGTACTTAAGTAAAAATACTTTAAAGTACTACTTAAGTCATTTTTTGTCTGTACTATACTTTACTATTCATATTTTTGATAACTTTTACATATACTTCACTACATTCCTAAAGAAAATAATATACTTTTTACTCCATACATTTTCCCTGACACCCAAAAGTACTTGTTACATTTTGAATGCTTAGCAGGACAGGAAAATGGTCCAATCTACGGATTTATCAAGAGAACATCCCTGGTCATCCCTACTGCCTCTAATCTGGAGGACTCACTAAACACAAATGCTTCGTTTGTAAATTATGTCTGCGCATTGTAGTGTGCCCCTGGCTATCTATAAATAAAAAAAGCAAGAAAATTGTGCCATCTGGTTTGCTTCACACAAGCAATTTGAAATTATTTATACATGTACTTTTACTTTTCATACTTAGGTATATTTAAAACCAAATACTTTTAGACTTTTACTCAAGTAGTATTTTACTGGGTGACTTTGACTTTTACTTGAGTCATTTTCATTAACAGCCTAACCACCAATCAAGCAGGATTATGGACTAAACTTTCAAATCCTGTCAATGCGGGATTATTTTGCTGTGACAATATAGGTCAAATTTAGATGCTACATCTGTTCCTTAGCAGTTCTTTTGTCTATTGTCTTGTGTTTCTGCCATGTGTCGGCTAGCTTCTACCCGGCCCAAGGTTGCCCTTCCCTGCACTGCTGTAGCTCTGCTTTGTTGTCAACCTTGAAAGAAGTCTGCCTCTACCTCCAGATATCAGCCTACACACATTCCTCAGAAACAACCCACTGAATCAGATAATACATCTATAGTTTTAAACACGGTTTAATTTCAATTGACCCATACATTCATGTTTTCCAAATACCAAATGCTGTGTGATTATATGAAGTATATAGACAATATAGTTAGATACTGCATCTGACTGGAGATACCCTGTATGTGTGAGAGAGGAGGGGGGAGAGAGAGAGAGAGAGAGAGAGAGAGAGAGAGAGAGAAGATTGTATTTATCAAACGTCATAGTATCTCTATAGAGATTGTCCATTTGTATAAGATGAAGCTCTATTCCATCTCTATTTCCAGCCTAGCCCTTTATCAAGGGAGGAGCTGTCAGATAAGGAAGAATTCCAGACCTCTATGGAGTAGTGTGTTAGAGTCATAGAGAATGATAGAGGCCTCTAGTGGCCAAAAGGCTGTTTTAGCATGTTGAGCACCATTAAGGGCTTCCACCATGTTTCCGCCATTTTAAAGTAGTCAAAGTAGTCAACTGGATGAGGATTCTATGGTTTGTAGCCTTAATGGCCCTGCTCATGCTGTCACAGACGCTAATAAGAGCACAGATATAAAGATTAGTCTTCTATCTAGTTCTATGTTTAGTATGGCCAGGAGGGAGAGAGCACCGTCTTCTGGTCAGGAGTTGTCACTGCTTCTGCCCTGCTTCTGCAGTGACACACTAGCATCCTCTGAGTTGATTTTCAAGACTGGATAAACTGTTTGATGTTATTCTGTGATTTTAGGTTGTTATGTAATGTTTAGGTAAGTAGTGTTTGCATTTACTTCCCAATAGCTCTCTGTCTCTCTCTCAACTCTCTCCCCCCACCCCTCTCATCTCCTTCCCTCCAACAGAGCTGTATGATGACTTTGCTGAGGGGCGTGAGTGTGTGAACTGTGGGGCGATGTCCACCCCACTGTGGAGACGGGATGGTACGGGCCACTACCTGTGTAACGCCTGTGGACTTTACCATAAGGTGAACGGTATAAACAGACCCCTCATCAAACCCCAAAGACGGCTGGTAGGTGACAAGACAAGAGTTCATCTTCAACATATAGTACACACAAAAAGCATGACAGTAGCATTGTCTGGCTTTCTGTAGTTCTCTCTCTTTCCTTCTCTCCCAATCTTTCTACTCCACTTTTTCTCTCCCACCCACTCTTCTTTCTCATTCTGTATGTGTGTAAATACAGACTTTTTGTAAATTGGTGCTATTCTCTGTTTATTATCTATGCATACCTACTTTAACTCTACCTACAGTTGAAGTCGAAAGTTTACATACACCTTAGCCAAATACATTTAAACTCAGTTTTTCACAATTCATGATATTTAACCCTAGTATAAATTCCCTTTCTTGGGTCAGTTAGGATCACCACTTTATATTAAGAATGTGAAATGTCAGAATAATAGTAGAGAGAATTATATATTTCAGCTTTTATTTCTTTCATCACATTCCCAGTGGGTCAGAAGTTTACATACACTCAATTAGTATTTGGTAGCATTGCCTTAAATGGTTTAACTTGGGTCAAACGTTTCAGGTAGCCTTCCACAAGCTACCCACAATGTGTTGGGTGAATTTTGGCCCATTCCTCCTCACAGAGCTAGTGTAACCGAGTCAGATTTGTAGGCCTCCTTGCTCACACACGCTTTTTCAGTTCTGCCCACAAATGTTCTATAGGATTGAGGTCAGGGCTTTGTGATGGCCACTCTAATACCTTGACTTTGATGTCCTTAAGCCATTTTGCCACAACTTTGGAAGTATGCTTGGGGTCAATGTCCATTTGGAAGACCAATTTGCAACCAAGCTGTAACTTGATGTAAGCTGTAACACCACTGATGTCTTGAGATGTTGCTTCAATGTATCCACATAATTTTCCACCCTCATGATGCCATCTATTTTGTGAAGTGCACCAGTTCATCCTGCAGCAAAGCACCCCCACAACATGATGCTGCCACCCCCGTGCTTCATGGTTGGGAGGGTGTTCTTCAGCTTGCAAGCCTCCCCTTTTTCCTCCAAACATAACGATGGTCATTATGGCCAAACAGTTCAGAGGACATTTCTCCAAAAAGTACGATCTTTGTCCCCATGTACAGTTGCAAACCGTAGTCTGGGTTTTTATGGCGGTTTTGGAGCAGTGGCTTGCTGAGCGGCCTTTCAGATTATGTCGATATAGGACTCGTTTTACTGTGACTATAGATACTTTTGTACCTGTTTCCTCCAGCATCTTCACAAGGTCCTTTGCTGTTGATTGATTTGCAGATTTCGCACCAAAATACGTTCATCTCTAGGACACAGAACGCGTCTCCTTCCTGAGCGGTATGATGGCTGCGTGGTCCCATTGTGTTTATACTTGCGTACTATTGTTTGTACAGATGAACGTGGTACCTTCAGGCGTTGCCAATGAGTTTGAAGGTAGGCCTTGAAATATATCCACAGGTACACCACTAATTGACCCAAATTATGTCAATTAGCCTATCAGAAGCTTCTAAAGCCATGCCATCATTTTCTGGAATTTTCCAAGCTGTTTAAAGGCACAGTCAACTTAGTGTATGTACATTTCTGACCCACTGGAATTGTGATACAGTGTAAACAATTGTCGAAAAATAGTAGATGTCCTAACCGACTTGCCAAAACTATCGTTTGTTAACAAGAAATTTGTGGAGTGGTTGAAAAACGAGTTTTAATGACTCCAACCTAACCTACAAACTTCCGACTTTAACTATACATGTACATATTACCTCAATTACATTGACTCTGTACTCCCCGTATACAGCCTCGCTATTGTTATTCTACTGCTGCTCTTTAATAATTTGTTACTTTTATTTCTTATTTTTTACTTAACACATATTTTTCTTAAAACTGCATTGTTGGTTAAGGGCTTGTAAGTCAGCATTTCACTGTAAGGTCTGTTGTATTCTGCGCATGTGACAAATAACATTTGATTTGATTTTATGTGGTGGATTTCATCTGATTCACCCTCTCTCTGTCTCTCTCTCTCTATGTCTGTCTTTTTCTCTCTCTCTTTCTTTCTCTCTCTCTCTATCTCGCTCTCTTTCTCTCTGTTTCTCTCTGTTTCTCTCTCTGTCTCTCTCCATCTCTATATCTCGCTCTCTCGCTGTTGCTCTCTCTCTCTTTCTTTCTCTCCCCCTCTCTTTCTCTCTCTCTCACTCTCTCTGTGTGTTTCAGTCTGCGTCTCGAAGAGTGGGTCTGTTGTGCACTAACTGCCACACCACCACCACCACACTGTGGAGACGCAACGCAGAGGGAGAGCCTGTCTGCAACGCCTGTGGTCTCTACATGAAACTACATGGGGTTCCTCGCCCCCTAGCCATGAAGAAGGAGGGGATTCAGACCCGCAAACGCAAACCCAAGAACCTCAACAAGTCCAAACCTGGTCCGTTTGTGTGTGTGTGTGTGTGTGTGTGTGTGTGTGTGTGTGTGTGTGTGTGTGTGTGTGTGTGTGTGTGTGTGTGTGTCTGTGTGTGTGTGTGTGTGTGTGTTTGTGTGTGTGTGTGTGTGTGTGTGAATGTGTGTGTGTGTGTTTGTGTGAGTGTGTGTCTGTGTGTGTAAAGTAACCCTGGTCTCTGTGTTGTAGGGACTCCAGGCATGGATGGCCACACTCCCAGCAGCACTCCCAGTGCTCCTTGTAACTCAGAGGAGCCTCGCCAGATAAAGACAGAACCAGAGGCACTCAGCCTGTACTCACACCACCACAACACACACACACAGGTTAGTCAATGAACTCTCACACACACACACACACACACACACACACACACACACACACACACACACACACACACACACACACACACACACACACACACACACACACACACACACAAACACACAAACACACAAACACACACACAAAGCTCTTAGCCCACCTGTCTTCCTGTCCCTCCAGGTTTCGGGCATCCCAGCGTATATAAATGCCCAGGGTGGGGCCCTGCCCCTCAAGCTGTCCCCTGGGGGGCCTGGTGGGTCCTCTGGCTCCAAGAACGAGCCCTGGAACAGCCTGATCCTGGCCTAAGACAGAGAGGACCACCGCTGACTTCTCACACCGAGCTACACACAGCACAGCTACTGTACCTGCCTTTCTGAGCTCCGGCACTAAGTTAGGTCTGGAGCACAGACATACAGAACCAGCCGGCATAGAAAGATGGGAATTAAACACATAAGGAGAACTGTTCAGGTGGAGAAATCTATATCTAGAGAACCAATGACAAAAAGAAGAGTGAAAAAGTGAAGCACACATAGCAGGCCTTGATCGCACTCCCTCAATTACCCTGTGCTTACAGGAACCTCCAATGTGCGAGGGATAATATAGGACAAGACAAAAACAATCCTCTGTTTATTCAAAGTGATTTGATTTCCTTTTACCCACTCGCCGGACGTCACTGTTGAATGAACTCCATGGACTTCATCACTCTGTATAGTGTGATTGCCTACTGCAAAAACAATGCTGTCAATTATTTTCACCTTTTCCTAATGTATTATTACTAGCTACTATGACATTTGCATCCTAGTCATCTTTACTGTGACTTTTTGCATTGATCTTGTGTATGACAAAACTATTATTTGATTTAAAAAAATATACTGTCATCTCTTACTGATAAACTACCTAGCCTGGCTACTAAGCTGCTTGTGATGAATGGGACATGGATTTAGTGGCACATACCACCCTCTGTAGATCATAGTGAAATTGTGCACCCATGAAAGGGGCAGAGTGTGTTCCTACAAGCAAGAACTCTAAAAGATGATCCTTCCCCAAAATAATTGTAGTAATCTCTGATATTTCCATGTCTGTTTATTTCAGTGTAATTGGGTAGGTTCTACACCCTGGTATTTGTTCTACTGAAAACAAAAACAATATTTCATTCAAGAAACAAGCATTTGGAAGCAAATACTGATCACAAAACATATACTTTAACTATAAAATGTTATGCCTTGATTTGCTTGTAAATTGCAGGGGGTAAACACACATTTGGTATGGAAATAGAGGAGCATTGTCACATGTAATTGACCGTGAAAATATGAACATACATTTCTATGTAAAGACTTCACTCCAGTATAATTGTATAATACACCATTGTGATATACTGTAAGTTACCCTTGAGAAGCCCTACTACACAGTGAGAGATGGCACCTGTATCTCCATGAGCTCGATGTGCACTAACTAACACTGTACTTGATGCCCTTCCTTAGTGTGCACCTGTAGCTATACTGAGGAATGTAATAAAGACAAGCAATTTTGACACATCAGTGTTATTATACATATTACATTCAAAAAGAAAATCACTCTTTCTCAGCAAAATGACGAGAGGACAAATAGGCAGACAGATAGAATGTGTTGTGCATTGTGTTTCAACAAGTCAAGGGCCAATATCCCTGCTGAAGCAAAGAGCAATTCAAGGGACAATGGCGAAAACTTCTCAAGCCTGATCTGGAAACTTTATCTGACCAATCTGTATGTAGTCTTTGGTAAGAGCGGTGACATCCTTGATGAAAAGCTGGACAACCCCCCTGTTGAAGCTTTTGATTAATCTCTCCCTGAGAAGATCAGCATATTGGTCCTGTACCATGACTCTCCAGCACTGCTCAAATGACAGTCTAAGTTTAGTACGATCCGTGTCACATATTTCTGGGTCGAAACTGTAATCAAGGGCAAATGCCTTCCCTTTCTCTAGATACTCCTCTAAACACTCTTTTTCATCTACAAGAGAGGAGTGCACAGCCTCAAGCATAGTGGTTATTTCCTGTGTCAAGACCTCACTCTCGTCTTGCAAACCTGATGTTGAAATTACACAGATCTTTTTGAAATAGGTTTTTCTGCCCTTTTGTGGAGTAGTGTTATCTACATGGAATTTAAAATTCCTGTTTTCCTGGCTCAGCCATCTTTTGATAGTCAAGAACAGAATTTCACATAATGGGACTAGATTATTTCCAGGATTTTTAAAAATCCTATTCAGGTAGTTTTCATAATCATGACTTCCAAATAATAGCTCGAACTGGGCATAACTGACATCTTTGAATACATTCTCTTTGGTTCCCTTGAAGCCCCAACACTTTCTGTAGCCAATAGAAGTCCTAACCCCATGGTGGGTGTACCATTCAAAAGCCTTCCGTGTTAGATTTAGCATACATGGCTCAATGGTTCTTGCCAAACAGGGGCTGTTCAAGGTGAATAGATACACATTCCAGTCTTCAGAAACATCCTCAGATTCAAGGAGTTCTTGAGTTTGTTTGATGATAATATCTTCGCTGTGTTGTCCATTGTTATAATTGGGGTAGTAGGGTCCATACATGATGACCTCCTCTGGTTTCTCTAGAACCGCCCATGAATGCTGCTTATCCTCTGGTCCACATTCCTCTGTGATGTCATTATAAAATCCCACAAACTTCTTGTTGATGGAATCTTCGAGGAAAACGTCATTGACATCATCTCCAGACCTGATATGCTCTAAAACCCTGTTGACAGAGTTCTGTGGGTCGGCCCAGGAATGTAGCCTGTTTAAAGATGATTTGCCATTGGATTTCAAGTCCTCGGTCTCTCCATTTAAATAAATGTCAGCCCCTCCCAGCTCCTCTCCAACACCATCCAAATGAGAACATTTACGCTTCATTCTTTAAAAAAGGGGGGGGGGGGAATTAGTCCAAAAAGCATTAAAGCAAGTCTTCTTCTGCTTGAGATGTGTAAAACATTGATGCGAGGAGCAAGTAAGGTGAATACTGTATCATTATGTTTACATACAAAAGCTACATACAAAAACAAGCTACATACAAGAAAAAGCTACACACAAAAAAAGCTACATATAGTACTGGAAAACATGGCAACTCCCAACTTTGAAGCGTTTGTATAAAGATTAGTACAATTCTTTAGTATAACCCCATAAACCCCAGTGAATAGGGCTGTGTGAGGCTGCTGTATACGGCCATAAGTATATTAAATGTACAGTCAAGTCAAAATAATGTCAAAGCAAACACTTATTCATCTGAATGGAATGTCAGAGGATACATCAGTGACATGTAAAGTTGAAGTCGGAAGTTTACATACACCTTAGCCAAATACATTTAACTCAGTTTTTCACAATTCCTGACATTTAACCCCAGTAAAAATTCCCTGTCTTAGGTCAGTTAGGATCACCACTTTATTTTAAGAATGTGAAATGTCAGAATAATAGTAGAGAGAATGATTTATTTAAGCATTTCTTTCTTTCATCACATTCCCAGTGGGTCAGAAGTTCACATACACTCAATTAGTATTTAGTAGCATTGTCTTTAAATTGTTTAACTTCGGTCAAACGTTTCAGGTAGCCTTCCACAAGCTTCCCACAATAAGTTGGGTGAATTTTGTGTCACGCCCTGGCCTTAGTATTTTGTGTTTTCTTTATTATTTTGGTCAGGCCAGGGTGTGACATGGGTATTTATGTGGTGTGTTTTGTCTAGGGGTTTTTGTAGGTTATGGGATTGTGGTTAGTGAAGTAGACTAGGAAAGTCTATGGTTGCCTGGAGTAGTTCTCAATCAGAGGCAGGTGTTTATTGTTGTCTCTGATTGGGAACCATATTTAGGCAGCCATATTCTTTGAGTGTTTCGTGGGTGATTGTTCCTGTCTCTGTGTTTCTTGCACCAGATAGGGCTGTTTCGGTTTTTCACGTTTATTGTTTTTCTATATTGTTCGTATTTTCATCTTTTTTAAAGATGTTTATGAATAACCACGCTGCATTTTGGTCCTCCTCTCCTTCACCGGAAGAAAACCGTAACAGAATCACCCACCACAACAGGACCAAGCGGCGTGGTGACAGGCAGCGGCAGCAGGAGCAGCGAAGTCAGGACTATACGACTTGGGAGGAAATACACAGGTGGGCGGTCGACCCAGGGAGAGTGAAGGAGCCCGCCTGGGATTCGCTGGAGCAGTGCGAGGAGGGTTATAGGAGAATGGAGTTGTAGAGACGAACACGGCGGTGTGGATGGAAGCCCGAGAGTCAGCCCCCCCAAAAATTATTGGGGGGGGGCACACAGGGAGTATGGCGAAGCCAGGTAGGAGACTTGCGCCAACTTCCTGTGCTTACCGGGGGGCTAGAGAGACCGGGCAGGCACCGTGTTATGCTGTGGTGCGCACGGTGTCTCCAGTGCGGGTGCATAGCCCGGTGCGGTACATACCAGCTCCTCGTATCGGCCGGGCTAGAGTGGGCATCGAGCCAAGTGTCATGAAGCCGGCTCTACGCATCTGGTCTCCAGTGAGTCTCCTCGGGCTGGCTTACATGGCACCAGCCTTGCGCACGGTGTCCCCGGTTTGCCTGCATAGCCCAGTGCGGGCTATTCCACCTCGCCGCACTGGCAGGGTGACCGGGAGCATTCAACCAGGTAAGGTTGGGCAGGCTCGGTGCTCAAGAGCTCCAGTGCGCCTGCACGGTCCGGTCTATCCAGGACCACCTCCACGCACCAGCCCTCCGGTGGCAGCTCCCCGCACCAGGCTTCCTGTGTGTGTCCTCGGCCCAGTACCACCAGTGCCAGCACCACGCATCAGGCCTACAGTGCGCCTCGCCTGTCCAGCGCTGCCAGAGCCTTCCTCCTCTCCAGCGCTGCCGGAGCCTCTCGCCTGTCCAGCGCTGCCAGAGCCTTCCTCCTCTCCAGCGCCGCCAGAGTCTCCCGTCTGTCATGAGCCGCCAGAGTCTCCCGTCTGTCATGAGCCGCCAGAGTCTCCCGTCTGTCATGAGCCGCCAGAGTCTCCCGTCTGTCATGAGCCGTCAGAGTCTCCCGTCTGTCATGATGAGCTGTCATGAGCCGCCAGAGTCTCCCGTCTGTCATGAGCCGTCAGAGTCTCCCGTCTCCCGTCGTTTGTTGCACCAGATAGGGCTGTTTCGGTTTTTCACGTTATTGTTTTTGTATATTGTTCGTATTTTTATCTTTATTAAAGATGTTTATGAATAACCACGTTGCATTTTGGTCCTCCTCTCCTTCACCGGAAGAAAACCGTAACATTTTGGCCCATTCCTCCTGACAGAGCTGGTGCAACTGAGTCAGGTTTGTAGGCCTACTTGCTCGCACACACTTTTTCAGCTCTACCCATACATTTTCTATAGGATTGAGGTCAAAGCTTTGTGATGGCCACTCCAATACCTTGACTTTGTTGTCCTTAAGCCATTTTGCTTCAACTTTGGAAGTATGCTTGGTGTCAATGTCCATTTGGAAGACCCATTTGCGACCAAGCTTTAACTTCCTGACTGATGTCTTGAGATGTTGCTTCAATGTATCCACACAATTTTTCATCCTCATCATGCCATCTATTTTGTGAAGTGCACCAGTCCCTCCTGCAGCAAAGCACCCCCACAACATGATGCTGCCACGCCCGTGCTTCATGGTTGGAATGGTGTTCTTCGGCTTGCAAGCCTTCCCCTTTCTCCTCCGAACATAAGGATGGTCATTATGGCCAAACAGTTCTATTTTTGTTTCATCGGACCAGAGGACATTTCTCCAAAAAGTACGATCTTCGTCCCCATGTGCAGTTGCAAACCGTAGTCTGGCTTTTTTATGGAAGTTTTGGAGCAGTGGCTTCTTCCTTGCTGAGCGGCCTTTCAGCTTATGTCGATATAGGACTCATTTTTACTGTGGATATAGATACTTTTGTACCAGTTTCCTCCAGCATCTTCACAAGGTCCTTTGCTGTTGTTCTGGTATTGATTTGCACATTTCGCACCAAAGTATGTTAATCTCTAGAAGACAGAACGCGTCTCCTTCCTGAGCGGTATGACGGCTGCGTGGTCCCATGGTGTTTATACTTGCGTACTATTGTTTGTACAGATGAACGTGGTACATTCAGGTAATTGCTCCCAAGGATGAACCATTGTGGAGGTCTACAATTCTTTTTCTGAGGTCTTGGCTGATTTCTTTTGATTTTCCCATGATGTCAAGCAAAGAGGCAGTGAGTTTGAAGGTAGGCCTTGAAATACATCCACAGGTACACCTCCAATTGACTCAAATTATGTCAATTAGCCTATCAAAAGCTTCTAAATCCATGACATCATTTTCTGGAATTTTCCAAGCTGTTTAATAAAGGCACAGTCAACTTGGTGTATGTAAACTTCTCACCAACTGGAACTGTGATACAGTGAATTATAAGTGAAATAATCTGTCTGTAAACAATTGTTGGAAAAATGACTTGTGTCATGCACAAAGTAGATGTCCTAACTGACTTGCCAAAACTATAGTTTGTTAACAAGAAATTTGTGGAGTGGTTGAAAAACGAGTTTAAACAAGTTTTAATGACTCCAACCTAAGTGTATGTAAACTTCCCGACTTCAACTGTATCTCATGATAAGAACATGATTACTTAAAATAATGATATTATTATAAACGATTGTTACAAGAATAGAAAGTATCTCTTTACCTTCTGGGGAAAATCCGTTGTATTATTGACTTCTTGACTTCTTGCCTCAGGCAACTCAGAAAACACTGAAACCAATTTCAGTTTACTTGTGCTTCAGTTAGCTGATCAAATGTATTTGACTATAGTCCAGTGTTTCAAGTATCTGTCGTCCAACACATGAGTCAGAGTAGACTTGTGTATTAGACACAGGCAGAGCCATGGATCGCTAAGAAGATCCTTCTTTGCTTGTCAAGGCTCCTGTATGAAAAGTAACCATATAATGTATAGCATGAGTCCGTATTTATGCTCCTCCTTGTGTTGGCCTTAAATGCAAAGCAGTGATGAATTCCTTTTGCCAGCCAATCATTGTGTGTGTAGCCAATGCATAAACAGTAGTTCCGCAACAGTAAAAGGATCTCACGGATGGCTACTAGGCCCATATCCAGTCTGGCAAGTTCATCCATGGTTGTAAATACCTTCTTGACATGTACATGTAGCTTTTCGACACACAGTATGGGTTCATGTCTATAGGCCTCTTCTATTTTCTGGGATGCATCATACTCTTTCACCCTTGACTATTACTCAAATGATATCCTATCGTTATAGCCCTGGTTATGTTCATGTCAATACCTGTAAGGGAGTATGGGAATTAAAGGAACAAATCTTTAGGAAGAGGAGTAATTACTGCTCATAATATCTCTATTACCCTTTTCTCCACTGCTGTTTGGGCTTGACACAAAATGTCTGTGTTGAATCTGTGCTCCAGGTGTGATGCTTGCCTCAGGTTTCATTCTAATTTAAACATGAAGTAGTTCCTCTGGGGCTCAGATCCCTGCAGATGGTAGGCCTACAATAGCTGTTTATAACTGGATTTATTTCAGGTTTATTTCTGTTCCTGTTCTCTAAATGAAAAGTACAGACAGAGGATTGGATTGTATAGATAGGCTTCCTCAAAAACAGCACAAGTAGTCAAAGAGCCTTGATGAATAAAATGTTGGACAGGCTTAGCGCGGCACTGTGTTACTTAAATAATATTTCATGATCAGAACTGCCTGTGTGGACTGGGCTTAGGCGGGTACTTACCCACATTTCCACAGTGAAACAGAGAGAGAGAGAAACAGAGAGAGAGAGAAACAGAGAGAGAGAGCGGGAGAGTGAAAGAGAGAGAGAAACAGAGAGAGAAAGAGAAACAGAGAGAGAGAGCGAGAGAGAGAATGAGAGAAAAGGAGAGTTAGAGAGAGAGGGAGAGGGAGAGAGGGGGGGAAGAAATTTGGAGACAGAGAGAAATAGAGAGTGAGAGAGAGAGAGAGATTTCTATTTATTTATTTTTTATAATTACTTTTATTATCACTTCATATTACTATTATGTATTATTTTAATACAATGTATATCGTATACAGTGATGCTTTACTGACGAAACATTTTGAATTTGAGAAAGAGAGAGCAAGAGAGAAGAAGAAGAGAAAGAGAGGGGGAGGTGAGAGAGAGAGTGAGCCAAGGAGGGCCTACAGCAGCACCTAGATCTTCTGCACAGATGTCAGACCTGAGCCCTGACAGTAAATCTCAGTAAGACAAAAATAATGGTGTTACAAAAAAGGTCTAGTTGCCAGGACCACAAATAAAAATTCCATCTAAACACCGTTGCCCTAGAGCAAAAAAAACGATACATACCTCAGCCTCAACATCACAGCTAACTTCCACAGCAAATTGAGACAGCATGCAGAATTCTGCAAAAATATCCTCAATGTACTATTTTTTATTTTACCTTTATTTAACCAGGTAGGCAAGTTGAGAACAAGTTCTCATTTACAATTGCGACCTGGCAATACAATGTAAAACACCAAATAATGCATGCAGAGCAAACCCCGCAAAGCCACGGGACAGCAAAACAATTAAACCCAACCAAATCATGAGAAAACAAAAAGATAATTACTTGACACATTGGAAAGAATTAACAAAAATAACAGCAAACAATAATGTTATTTGGCCCTAAACAGAGAGTACACAGTGGCAGAATACCTGACTACTGTGACTGACCCAAAATTAAGGAAAGTTTTGACTATGTGCAGACTCGGTGAGCTCAGCCTTGCTATTGAGAAAGGTCGCCGAAGGCAGACCTGGCTCTAAAGGGAAGACAAGCTATGTGGGGTAGCAGGGTAGCCTAGTGGTTAGAGCGTTGGACTAGTAACCGGAAGGTTGCAAGTTCAAACCCCTGAGCTGACAAGGTACAAATCTGTCGTTCTGCCCCTGAACAGGCCGTTAACCCACTGTTCCTAGACTGTCGTTGAAAATAAGAATTTGTTCTTAACTGACTAGTTAAATAAATGTAAAAAAATTAATAAAAATGTGGACACTGTGAGGTGAGGTGAGGTGGAGGTGGAAAAGTGAGGTGGAAACTGAGCTGCCAAATGTATGATGATATTAGAGACACATATTTCCCTCAGATTACACAGACCCCACAAATAATTTGAAAACAAATCCAACTTTGATAAACTCACATATCTATTGGATGAAATACCACAGTGGGCAATCACAGCAACAAGACTTGTGACCTGAAAAGGGCAACCAGTGAAGAACACCACCAGTGTAAATACTAATCATATTGAGGTTAATTTGTTTTTCCTTTTGTACTTGAACTATTTGCGCTGTCACAACTTCCGCCGAAGTCGGTCCCTCTTCTAGTTCAGGCTGCGTTCGACGTCACCGGCCTTCTAGCCATCGCCGATCCACCTTTCATTTTCCATTGATTTTGTCTTGTCTTCCCTCACACCTGGTTTCAATTCCATCCAATACATGTTGTGTATTTAACCCTCTGTTTCCCCCATGTCCTTGTCCGGAATTGTTTCATGTAGTGCTTGTGTATGTTATGCTGGTGGATACCGGCTTTTGTTTCACCCATTCATTGATTGTTCTGTTTACGATGTTTTTTATGTTTATGAAACGACACCGTTGTAAATCAGTTTTCGCTCTCCTGCACCTGACTTCTCTGCTGCCAGTACGCACTCCGTTACATGCGCATCATTACAACACTGTATATTATCAAGTTTCAGGAAAAGTTCCAGATGCAGACGGTGTCAAAGAAACAAACGTTTCTTACAATCACAGGGGGCAGGCAAAATGACAGGTCAAGTGCAGGCAGCAGTCAGTAATCAAGATCAGAGTCCGTAAGGTACAGAACAGCAGGCAGTCTCGGGGTCAGGGCAGGCAGAGGTCAGTAATCAAGATCAGAGTCCGTAAGGTACAGAACAGCAGGCAGTCTCGGGGTCAGGGCAGGCAGAGGTCAATAATCAAGATCAGAGTCCGTAAGGTACAGAACGGCAGGCAGTCTCGGGGTCAGGGCAGGCAGAGGTCAATAATCCAGGATGGGGTGAAAAAATACAGAATGGCAGGCAGTCTCGGGGTCAGGGCAGGCAGGGGTCAATAATCCAGGATGGGGTGAAAAATACAGAATGGCAGGCAGTCTCGGGGTCAGGGCAGGCAGGGGTCAATAATCCAGGATGGGGTGAAAAAATACAGAATGGCAGGCAGTCTCGGGGTCAGGGCAGGCAGGGGTCAATAATCCAGGATGGGGTGAAAAGCTACAGAACGGCAGGCAGGCTCAGGTTCAAGGCAGGCAGAATGGTCAAAATGGGAAAGACGGGCGACACCTGGAGGGGGGTGGAGACAAGCACAAAGACATGTGAAACAGTTCAGGGTGTGACAATATATAGACAAAATATGACATGTGGAATGTCTTCATTCTTTTGATACTTGTGTGTGTGTAATATTTACTGTTCACTTTGTATTGTTTATTTCACTTTTGTTAATCCATTTCACTATCCTTGGCAATGTTAACATATCTTTCACATGCCAGTAAAGCCCCTTGAATTGAATCGAGAGAGGGAGAGAAGAAGAAGACGAGAGAAGAGAAAGAGGGGGAGGAGAGAGAGAGACAGGGAGGGGGATTCAAGTCCTTCAGGTGAAAGGTATATTTCAGGTTGATCCACTAAATTGCAGTGAATCTGCTGGTGTAGGTCACTAATCTGTAGGCTATTTAGAAAAGCAGAGTTTAGCCAGTCCCCTGCCCCAGTTACAGGTTCAGTAGGCTTTACTGTACAAGTGTAAATCTGAAAAAAAAACAAGTTTTCTGTTTTCTTTTAATGTAAAAATGTGCAACACATATACAGTAGCTTTATTATTCACACACACACACACACACACACACACACACACACACACACACACACACACACACGCACGCACACAAATGCACAACTTCACAAGCATACACACAGGTCATGCCAGTCTATTGTATGAAAACTATCCTATTATACCTAGTGCACAAAAAGGGAATGTTGATAAATTCATTATAATAAATAAATTAGCCTAAAATGTAGGACATGGGCAGCTGTTGACTTGGTCTCAGAATAACAGAATATTTTTTGGTTATTAAAACTGGTGATGTACAGTGTGACATAACAACAGTATCTGTCACACTCCGTCCGGATGGTCTCTCGCGTTAAACAACGTATCATCCAATCAGATGCCTCAGTTTGGAGAAACACGGCCGGGGCGGGACGTCACACCAGCCGCTCTAGTCATCCACTGGTCGACGGTCACTGAGCCCATGATTTTCTGACCAATCACAGGCGTCATTCGATCTGACGACTTTTTTTCGGTAGAAAGGGGCCGGCTGCTCTATAGCTCAGCGGCTCAACGTTTGAATGGAGAAAATATTGCCAAGGTTTTAAACGCACTTGGGTGGAATAAGCACACGATACAAGAACGCATCATCGGCGTACGTGTGGTCAAAAGATAAAACATGGATATCGTAAAATCGTTAGGACACCCGGAGGAAATATTCAACCTGTTCAAGTTTAAAATGGGGGGCTGTCGCACTGTGATGCCCAAATTGGACTATGTGAGTAGCTATCTGCTCTAAACCCCCAGATTATTGCCTACCTGTAACCTAGGCTACGGCACGACTCGCTATTGTCGTTTCTTATACATTTTGGAATAGCATAGACCTACACAACACAATGTGCGCGCTAACAGTGCCAGTCTGTATCCATGCATCTCTTCAACATTGGCCCACTTGCATTTTCTTCACAACAATGCTTCTGGCTTCATCAAATCCGTAGACACATTCTACAGGAGCAATGGCACAGTAGTAACAGTAATAGGTTACCTAGTCAACTAACTACCTGAATGAACTAGAAGGGTAGCCTATTCTAACTCTATTTCTCACAGCAATGTTTGTATTGTGTAGGCCTAGAATAAATAATAGATGCGCAGTTCAGGCTAGAGAGAAGGATAACCATTGACTTAATGGCTGGGATTTGCGTTATATAATAGCCTTTGTGGGTTCATTCCGGGAGCAGATGCTGTGCGCGTGTTTGTTTGACGGCGCAGGTAATGCCTGATTTCCGACACTTTAAACACCGCTTTGACCTGGAATGATGATAGTTGAATGTCCAGTGGTGAAGATCCCTTAATAGAAAATGACTCAAAAGTCACCCAGTAAAATAGTACTTGAGTAAAAATCTAAAAGTATTTGGTTTTAAATATACTTAAGTATCAAAAGTAAAAGTATGAATAATAAAAATTCCTTATATTAAGCAAACCAAAAAATATACGGATATCCAGGGTCACACTGCAACACTCAAGACATAATTTACAAACAAAGCATTTGTGTTTCGTGAGTCTGCTAGATCAGAGGCAGTAGGGATGACCAGGGATGTTCTCTTTATAAGTGTGTGAATTGGACCATTTTCTGTCCTGCTAAGCATTCAAAATGTAACGAGTACTTTTGGGTTTCAGGGAAAATGTACATAAAAAGTACAGCATTTTCTGTATTGAAGTAAAAGTTATACCCCCCAAAAACGTTATTTATTTTATCTAACCTTTATTTAACTAGGCAAGTCAGTTAAGAACACATTCTTATTGACAATGACGGTCTACCCCGGTCAAACCTAACCCGGACTTTAAAGTATTTTTACGTAAGTACTTTACACCACTGTGAATGTCCAGTAGGATTTCCCTTTATGATGGATGAATGACACTATAATAACGTTATAGCCAAATAGAGAGTATTTTATGACGAGAGCTAGCTTTGAAATAAGACACTTCAGGTGTCAATTAAAGGGGGGCGATGTTCTTGAATCAAGAGTCCAGTTACATGCGAAAATCTGAAAGCGCGTGGTGGCTTCCCCTGGCTAGTGCACAATGGTGTGCGTCTTGAGTTCAGAGCAGCCAGCCAGTCCACGATGGGCATAATGCAGGGATTATCAACTAGATTCGGCCGCTGGACGATGTTTTATTGAGTGGATGGTCAGGGTCCAGAACATAATTACAAATCATTTGCAAACTGCAAATTGACCGCAAGACGCCCAAACGGATATAATATTGAACTAAAACACAATAATTTCAAACCTTGCTTACATTTCTATATGATCCCATACTGTTTATCTCTCCATTATGCGTGGGAATACGGACAAATAAAACCAGGCCCGCGGGCCGCAAGTTGGAGACCACTGGCATAATATAACCACTTTGTTTTTGCTACTGTCTGCCACTAGATGACAGTACAGCATCATCTGTCAGTCAGCTCAACATTTCCCCATATTCATGCGTTTTGCAATGTTGAGAAAATTGTTAGAGGAAATTGTAGGCAAGCAACTTCTTATGCGTCACTGGGTTGGCCAAATAAGCCTACCTAATTCAAATTACGATTGCAAAGAAACACATAGACTTACACAATAAAACCTTAATGTGTGAATAATGATGTGCATGATCATTATTTTGGGGAATTGATAGGTCTGTGTCCAATGTTTAGCAAACATGGCGTATAGTGTGTTACATGTTGTTCGGGGGGTACTGCTTACTCTTGCAGAAAACACTGTTGTGTTATGACTGAAGTGGGAGGGGCTCCGATGTCAAACTGCATCACAGCCTACTGCTGCGCTCAATGGGTGCGCCCGTGGACAAATTCTTCGAGGTATGTGGATGGATTTATTACTCTGGTCTGGAGACTGTATAGGCCGTGAGACTTGTTTAAAGATCACCGACTGACCCCGCCCTGCAAAGTCTATAACTTCCTAAAGTTTTCACCCCGCTACAGAGTAACACCCCATGTCCTCTGCTGAACTGCGCGCACGAATGAATACCACGGATATTAATAACTGGATAGCCAACAATGTTGTCTAAATTGCTCATGGAAGGCTGAGCGTCCATTTTCCTCATATGGCCGGAGCTTGCTGCAAGTGTCCGGTTTCTCTCACGGTGTTCAAGCGCTCTCTCTGCGTCACCCCGCGGAGCCCTGGACCCGCTTCACGGTCCCTTCTTTCCGGGGGACGGCTGGGCGAGAGGGGCGTGCAGGAGGGATGTTGGGCCGCCCGCCCCAGTGCTTTGCGGACAGTAGGCTCTTACAGACACCCCGTGTTTCTCTGTTTCTCTTGCCAGGAATCCATGAGTGAGAGCCTGCGGACATGCTACCTCTATCTGAACCAGACCAGTCGCAGTTTCGCCGCTGTTATCCAGGCGCTAGACGGAGAGTTACGGTAAGTTTGCATAACCTTGCCAACTTTGCTCTCCAACCATGCAGGTAAGGGGTGTGTCTCCAGCATGTCGAAGTAAACAAGGAACCATGACAGCTGAATGCCAGCACTTTGGCAAATACACGACAAGAATGTGATCGGCTATTGGAACTTGGGAGGATTTTAGGGTATTATTATTGACCCTGGAACAATGGTCAGTTTTGACCTTGAGTTCGCTTATTTACCCATTTTAAATCTGGAAAAGAAACAGATTTTAATATGACAGAAAAGTAGTCTAAACTAGCCTACAAAGTGGCAAATGTATAGCCAAGTGCACACGCTGTAGGCAAGTTGTAGGGCACTACTGTAACTGAACTGATTTGCTTGCGGGGGAATTCAATGTAACTGCTTATAATTATATTACATCCAGCCATATTCCCCTGCTGCAGCACTGTGTCTATTTCCCACCATTCAGTTTACAGAAGTGCTGGTTTTAAGTACACATTGTGTGTGTTTGTGCGTGTTCCTGATAGGATGCTTACATGTTTTTACAGCTGTCATTCAAATGGCATGACGTTTCCCTACACATAGGCCCTACAGTAGCTAGTTCCCACTTTGTTGAGACATGAGTCCCTGCAGTAAAATGAAGCTTCATACCATACTGTACATCACATGTCAGGTGTTACATTAAAGTTCTATATTGGTGTCAGCCCTTTCCCGAATGCCAGGATTGGTGTCAGCCCTTTCCCGAATGCCGGGATTGGTGTCAGCCCTTTCCCGAATGCCGGGATTGGTGTCAGCCCTTTCCCGAATGCCGGGATTGGTGTCAGCCCTTTCCCGAATGCCGGGATTGGTGTCAGCCTTTGCCTGCTCAGTCTGTAACCGTTGGGTTTTCAGTGTGCCGGTCCTAACATTTCAACACAAATGAATCACTCGCATCTATTTGTATTGAAATCAATGGAACCACGACGATGAGAAACAATTCTGGGGCTCTTCCTGCAAACGTCTCTTGCCTTAATACCACACACAGATTTGAAAGTCAAATGACCACTGTTGCTATTTAGAAATCGATGTGAGAATGATTTTTCGAAGTGAACTAGTAGGAAAAGTCTTAACCTGTTAAAGTGTTGTATTTCCTTCTGTAATCCTTTCTCACATCAATTTCTAAATAGTGACAGGGTTTGGCACACATTTCTGTGATCGTGTGACCCTCAAATCTGTGTGGCAATTGAGGCCCTAGATGTTTTTTTTGTAGGAGGAGCCCCCACATTTTTCTTCCCACCGTGGTCTGGAAAATGACAGGCTCGTTCTAATGCTGCGTTCATAACCAAGTGGAAGGGAGATATTGTTAGTTGTGAAGTCATGAATACCAGTTGGATGCATTCACATGTTTTGATCTCGTTGAGAAACAGCGATTGGCTAATGGCCAACAAACTGCATCAACTATAAATAAAATTACAGCTATCATGCTCCTATTATAGTGTTCAAAAACCATATTAATAGATTGCCTTTTATAAATAATGTTTATTGTTGCATTGAACTGACGAAAGTGCTGTAATCGAGGTCATTTCCTTAGTAGATGACGTCAGAGGTCAGCATGTGAGAGAAGTCAAAGTTCAGGGATGATAGTCGAGTTTCCCACCAGTAATTACCAGTTGGAGTGGCATTGAAGTTGTAAATTCGACCTTCCCAATTGGTTACCAACAGGCGCATATGACAAAAACACTGGTACTAAAGCAAAGATATTGGTCTCTTTTAAGCAATCAATTTTGCGTAATTGTGATTACTATAAACATTTACACTATCATCACCAATCTGAGGTGAAAAGGATGTGTATTTCCTGTAAATATTGTGTGGTGAAAATGTTTGTCTGTGTAACGTAGTAACACGTTCTGTCCACCATAGGGAAATTAGCGTAATATAAAATAATTCAACATGTCAAACTAATTTAATATTTTAATTTAGGATGATAGTAAATTAAGCACAGTCATAGATTTTTTACAATAATTACATATATTTCTTACTACTTTAACCATAGAGCGAGTTTAAAAATGCTCCTAAACATAATTTTAATGGGCGCTCTAGACTAGAGCTTCGAATCAAATACATTTTTATTTGTCACATGCTCTGAATACAACAGGTAGACAGGTAGACCTTACCATGAAATTCTTATTTACAAGCCCTTAACCAACAATGCAGTTAAGAAAATATTTACTAAATAAAATGTTTTTAAAAAGTAACACTAACAATAAGGGGGTACTGGTAGCGAGTCAATGTGCAGGGGTACAGCTTAGTCAAGGTAATTGAGGTAATGTGTACATGTAGGTAGGGGTAAAGTGACTATGCGTAGATAATAAACAGCGAGTAGCAGGGTTAAAACTAAAGGGGAGACTGTGCAGCAACCTGAACCTTTGACGTTCCCTAGTAAGAGGTGTCTCTGCAGCCTGACCAAGTAAGGAACCATGGCAGCTGAATGGCAGCACTTTGGCACATGCCAGACAAAATTAGATATTGGAACTTGGAGGATTTTAGATTATTTTTTATTATTGACCCTGGAACATATGGTCAGTAATCAGTTTTGACCTTTAGTTCACTTCTTTACCTCTTTAGGGTTTAAGAACAAACATATTTTGATATGACAGTAAAATAGCCTAAACTTCAAGTGACAAACATACAGTATGGACTGCAAGTGCACAAGCTGTAGGCAAGTTGTAGCGTAGGCCTGCGGTAACTTAACTGATTTTTTGGCAGTGGAATTCAATGTAAACGGCTTCTATTGCAGCCAGTTGTACATTGTGTCTAATCCCACGGTTCAGTGTACAGAAGTGACACAGCTGGTTTTAAGAGCAAAGTGTGTTCCGGAAGGTTGATTAGTTTTTTTTTTTTTACATCATTCAAATGGCATGCAGTTTCCCTAAACAGATGACCGACAGTATTTCGTTTACACACGAGTCCCTGCAGTAAAATGTATTAAGCTTCATACCAAACATCACATGTCAAGTGTTACATTAAAGTTAAATATTGGTGTCTGTCAGCTCCTTCCTGAATACCCAGGGTTGGTGTCAGCCCTTGCCGGCTCACTCTGTAACAGTTAGGTTTTCAGTGAGCAGGTCCTAACCTTCTCAAATCAATGAATTCTTCCCCTGTCACTTCTTTTTGTCCAGGCATGCGGTGTGTATCTTCTACCTGGTCCTACGTGCCCTTGACACGGTGGAAGATGATATGACCATCCCCCTGGAGAAGAAGGTGCCCATGCTGAATGACTTCCACACGTACCTTTACCAGGCCAACTGGTGCTTCACTGAGAGCCACGAGAAGGACAGGCGGGTCCTGGAGGACTTCCCTACGGTCAGTGGAACCGCTGGCACTACTGTGTACTATATAACCCTACATAAAGTGTAAAAATCTGTTGGTCTCTAAATCCGTCGAGAACTAGGAACATGTCAAAATTATCGCTCGTCTGTGTGGTTGGCTTCTGACTCCTCACCCGCTAGTTATTTCAAACGGATTCAGTTAGATCTGCCCACTATAGTGTTGTCGGGTAAGAATATTATGTTGAGGCCCATTACCGTACACTTTGTCACCACCACATACATGTGGACACATCTGCTTCCATTTGAGGTATTTTACGTGATTCTAAAAAGGGAGGAACAATACAATCATGAGGACCTATTACAAGATACTAAGATAAACACGTGCAATAATATAGAAATCTACTAGCAACGTAGAGAGAATGTCAACATTACATGTTATATATATAAATAAAATGTAACCTATATATATATATATATATATATATACTGCTCAAAAAAATTAAGGGAACACTAAAATAACACATCCTAGATCTGAATGAATGAAATATTCTTATTAAATACTTTTTTCTTTACATAGTTGAATGTGCTGACAACAAAATCACACAAAATTATCAATGGAAATCAAATTTATCAACCCATGGAGGTCTGGATTTGGAGTCACTCTCAAAATTAAAGTGGAAAACTACACTACAGGCTGATCCAACTTTGATGTAATGTCCTTAAAACAAGTCAAAATGAGGCTCAGTAGTGTGTGTGGCCTCCACGTACCTGTATGACCTCCCTACAACGCCTGGGCATGCTCCTGATGAGGTGGCAGATGGTCTCCTGAGGGATCTCTTCCCAGACCTGGACTAAAGCATCTGCCAACTCCTGGACAGTCTGTGGTGCAACGGGACGTTGGTGGATGGAGCGAGACATGATGTCCCAGATGTGCTCAATTGGATTCAGGTCTGGGGAACGGGCGGGCCAGTCCATAGCATCAATGCCTTCCTCTTGCAGGAACTGCTGACACACTCCAGCCACATGAGGTCTAGCATTGTCTTGCATTAGGAGGAACCCAGGGCCAACCGCACCAGCATTTGGTCTCACAAGGGGTCTGGGGATCTCGTCTCGGTACCTAATGGCAGTCAGGCTACCTCTGGCGAGCACATGGAGGGCTGTGTGGCCCCCCCAAAGAAATGCCACCCCACACCATGACTGACCCACCGCCAAACAGGTCATGCTGGAGGATGTTGCAGGCAGCAGAACGTTCTCCACGGCGTCTCCAGACTGTCACGTCTGTCACATGTGCTCAGTGTGAACCTGCTTTCATCTGTGAAGAGCACAGGTCGCCAGTGGCGAATTTGCCAATCTTGGTGTTCTCTGGCAAATGAAAAACGTCCTGCACGGTGTTGGGCTATAAGCACAACCCCCACCTGTGGACGTCGGGCCCTCATACCACCCTCATGGAGTCTGTTTCTGACCGTTTGAGCAGACACATACACATTTGTGGCCTGCTGGAGGTCATTTTGCAGGGCTCTGGCAGTGCTCCTCCTGCTCCTCCTTGCACAAAGGCGGAGGTATCGGTCCTGCTGCTGGGTTGTTGCCCTCCTACGGCCTCCTCCACGTCTCCTGATGTATTGGCCTGTCTCCTGGTAGCACCTCCATGCTCTGGACACTACGCTGACAGACACAGCAAACCTTCTTGCCACAGCTCGCATTGATGTGTCATCCTGGATGAGCTGCACTACCTGAGCCACTTGTGTGGGTTGTAGACTCCGTCTCATGCTACCACTAGAGTGAAAGCACCGCCAGCATTCAAAAGTGACCAAAACATCAGCCAGGAAGCATAGGAACTGAGAAGTGGTCTGTGTTCCCCACCTGTAGAACCACTCCTTTATTGGGGGTGTCTTGCTAATTGCCTATAATTTCCACCTGTTGTCTATTCCATTTGCACAACAGCATGTGAAATTTATTGTCAATCAGTGTTGCTTCCTAAGTGGACAGTTTGACTTCACAGAAGTGTGATTGACTTGGAGTTACATTGTGTTGTTTAAGTGTTCCCTTTTATTTTTTTGAGCAGTGTATTTATTATATATATATATATATATATATATAACTAGGCAAGTCATTTAAGAACAAATTCTTATTTACAATGAAGACCTACCCGGGCCAAACCTGGACAATGCTGGGCCAATTGTGCGCTGCCCTATGGGACTCGACAGGGCATGGACTCTACAAGGTGTCTAGAGCGTTCCACAGGGATGCTGGCCCATGTTGACTCCAATCCTTCGCACAGTTATGTCAAGATGGCTGGATGTCCTTTGGGTGGTGGACCATTCTTGATACACATTCTTGGAACTGTGGAGTGTGAAAACTCCAGCAGCGTTGCAGACCTTGACACACTCAAACCGGTGTGGCTGGCACATACTACCATACTCTGTTCAAAGGCACTTAAATATTTTGTCTTGTCCATTATCCCTCTTAATGGCACACACACACAATCCATGTCTTAATTGTCTGAAGTCTCAAAAATCCTTCTTTAACCTGTCTCCTCCCCTTCATCTACACTGACTAAAGTGAATTTAAGTAACATCACTAAGGGTTCCTAGACTGACCAGGTGAATCCGGGCGAAAGCTATGTCATGGAAAGAGCAGTTGTTCTTAATGTTTTGTATAATCAGTGTATATTACACCCAATAGCATTTCCAACACTTACTTGTCAATGGATGGACAACACTTCAGTTAGGAACAGCATGTCACAGTCTGTCAGCAACACAACTATTTGCTTCTTCTTTTGCAATGGAAAAACATGCACTAACTAGAGGTGAGCAGAGCTGTTTTCCTGCAGTGCATCGAAGCTCCCTGATTGGTTGGATGAACAGAGGTCTGAAGGGTGATTGACAGGGCTACATGCCCGTCAGGTGGAATGAGCCTGCCTTTTTTTTACCTAAGGATTGCATAACACTGTCATGACAATGAAATATGTAGCAGACATCATTCAATGGGCATCTGTCATCATGCTATGTGTGTGTGTGTGTGTGTGTGTATTTAAATTAATCTCTTTTCTGTTCAGATTTCCTTGGAGTTCAGGAACCTGGGTCAGGCATACCAGGATGTGATCTCGGACATCTGCCACCGCATGGGAGTTGGAATGGCTGAGTTTCTGGAGAAGAAAGTGGGCTCCATGAAGGAGTGGGACCAGGTAAATGTCACCTTAATGTTAGGCAAGCATTATACACGTGTTAGACTAACAGCTTCACATTTGCTGGTTAATAGTAGAGCTGGGAATTGCCAGGGACTTCACGATACAATATTATTACGGTACGTAGGTGGTGATGCGATATGTATTGCAATTCGATACTGTGATTAATTGCGATGTTCCAAACATTGCTCACCACATGTCTGCTGCAGAGACGAGGGAGGATTAGAAAACAAGTTTTGATCAGTCATGGAAATAAGTGCTAAAACCGATTTGCTCCCTATTGAAAAAGAAGATGGAGAACAAACTATGAAGGAACAATACTGGAGTTTTGGTGCAGGTACAGCCAACAAGCGCAAAAATAATATTGTGATATTGTCAAAACGATAGGATACGATATATTGTCAAAAATAATGTCCTGATATGTATCTGTATTACCTAGTGGTAGCCTGACGTGTGTCACTATTACCTAGTGGTAGCCTGATGTGTGTCACTATTACCTAGTGGTAGCCTGATGTGTGTCACTATAACCTAGTGGTAGCCTGATGTGTGTCACTATAACCTAGTGGAAGCCTGATGTGTGTCACTATAACCTAGTGGTAGCCTGACGTGCGTCACTATAACCTAGCGGTAGCCTGACGTGTGTCGCTATAACCTAGTGGTAGCCTGATGTGCGTCACTATAACCTAGTGGTAGCCTGACGTGCGTCACTATAACCTAGCTGTAGCCTGACGTGCGTCACTATAACCTAGCGGTGGCCTGACGTGCGTCACTGTAACCTAGCGGTAGCCTGACGTGCGTCACTATAACCTAGCGGTAGCCTGACGTGCGTCACTACAATCTAGCGGTAGCCTGGCGTGCGTCACTACAACCTAGCGGTAGCCTGACGTGCGTCACTACAACCTAGCGGTAGCCTGACGTGCGTCACTACAACCTAGTGGTAGCCTGACGTGCGTCACTACAACCTAGTGGTAGCCTGACGTGTATCAAATGACAAATAGCTTGATGCTACATGAAAGTCACTTAAACCCACTGATTTCTACACTTCACACCAGTCTGTAATAGATTTGAGTGTTAAATACATGTGTATTAACATTACCCCCTGTGCAGTACTGTCACTATGTGGCAGGGCTGGTGGGTATAGGCCTGTCCCAGCTGTTCTCTGCCTCCCAGCTGGAGGACCCCGAGGTGGGCAAAGACACAGAGCTGGCCAACTCCATGGGTCTGTTCCTCCAGAAGACCAACATCATCAGAGACTACCTGGAGGATATACAGGTGGCGAGGGCCTTCTGGCCACAAGAGGTAACTACACTGTGTGTGTGTGTGTGTGCACTGTATGTGTCATTAATGGGGTGTGTGTAGTTAATGTGTGTGTTGCATGTCCCTCTGTAGGCATGGAGTCAGTTTGCGTGTCGTCTGGAGGACCTGGCAGAGTCTGACCAGCTGACCTCAGCCCTGTCCTGTCTCAACCTGCTGGTGACAGACGCCCTGCGCCACGTCCCTGATGTCATCACCTATCTGGCACGCCTACGCAACCAGAGCGTCTTCAACTTCTGCGCCATACCACAGGTAAATGCTACCATTGAAATGTTACATTTCAAAGTACATTCCCACTGGAGGAAGCTGCTAGTTGCATTTCCATTCAGCACATTTTCACTTTTCATTCCTGGTTGTTTGAGTCAGGATCCTCAGGAAGCATTTCATTTTGCTGTACTGTATGTCTCAATAATGTCCAGGTGATGGCGATAGCGACCCTCTCAGCCTGTTACAACAACCCTCAAGTATTCCAGGGCGTGGTGAAAATCAGGAAGGGTCAGGCCGTCACCCTCATGATGCAAGCCACCAACATGGGTGCTGTGCAAAGCATCATGGCCCAATACAGCCAGGAGGTGTGTGTATCTTTGGGTGTGTCATGTATTCAATTGTGTTTGTTTGTGTTTGTGCATCTGAGTGTGTGTTCTTACTTTATGTTTGAGTTTTCTGATCTCTCTCGCTCTTTCTTTTTCTCTCTCTTTCTCCAGATGCTACAGAGGGTGTCCTTGACAGATCCATCCCGTGACAAAACCCTGTTTATCCTGGGTGTGATCCAGGAGAGGACTCTCTCCCAAGCCACCCTGGCCTCCCGGACTGCCCACCTCTCCCCCATGTACCTCTCCGCTGCCATGATCCTCGCCGCCCTCAGCTGGCAGTACCTAAGCACTACAGCCGGACAACCTCCCGGCACTGCTGACATGCAGGGCCATTGAGCCCACTCAACCCCCACTAACCCTCACCCTGCATGGGGTGCACGACTGAGATGCTCCCCTCTCTCCTGAGGCCTGGTTCTCCCTCTCCCCTGGAGGAATCTTACCCTCCCATTCACCTGTCCTGTTTAACTCACCTGTGATGGTCCGTAGAGGCCTGTACTATGGGAGTCACTGGTAGCAGGGTTGTCGTATTGTGTTTGATAGTGATTTGTAGTCTTACTTTCCGTAACATTATTTTCTAACACATTGGTCATACTCACGTCAGATACACACGGCACCTGGCACATCTCTCATTTGTTTTTTTGGTTTGTTTTTATGTTGATTTGAGTTATTTTGTAACCACAACCCTGGTTTTGTTTGTTACATCATTTGAAAGGGAGAATTTCAATAGAGCTGTAATGGATTGGTAATTTCACTTTTTTTTCAACATTAATTTGAAATGTGAATAGGATTTAGTAAAGTCTTGGACCCATCACACAAACCTAAAGCACACAGCTCACACACATACAGGACATTGCGATTTAAGAAACATCAACTAAACCATTGTGCATTTCTTATAGTTGTTTTTTTTTGGGGGGGGGGGTTGTAATGTTATTTTCAATAGCAACTAATGACAACACAATGGTTCTGTTTGATGTGTTTTATAAGTGTCTGTATATCTCCATAGCAAGAACTAACATGATTGTTTATGTACAGTATAGCTACATGTTGTCACATTCAATCATAGTAAACTGGACACATCTCAATAGTCTAAAGTTGCCTCCTCTCCTTGTATTCTCTACCTCAACTGCACTGATCTGAAAAGACGTAATAGCAAATATGAAACAATATGACAGAAGCCTAGCTTAGCTTTCATCTATATGTCTGTGTCTTTCTCATTGTGGACAAAGGAAAGGGGACAAGGAGCGGAAGCCACATTTGTCTTTTGAGACATGCCCAGTGTAAGATGATACAGAGACTGGTAGAAGCGGGATTGCAGCAGAGCACATAGTAGCAGGCTGCTAAGTGTCCTTAAGACAGAGCTTTGGTGAGTAGGAAGGCTACAATAGTGTGGTGTATCCTTGTACACAACCAAAGAAGACATGAATATTGCTATGTGATATTTTAATTTGTATATCATTGAAAAAATAATAAAAGACAATAGTGTTTCTGAATGTTTATTTTTTTATTTGTTCTGCCTCATCAGTGTCCTTTGTAAGATAACCCAGTTTTTTTTGGAGATTGACTCTTCCTACAAGACAATGGATGATAGTTTTATAGTTTACAGACAGTAAAATTGTACATTCATTAAAGATGAGTTCAAGTCATGCTAGTTCTGGGGTCCTGGGGGAAAACACTCAACCTGTTGTCATTTATGTAAGGCTGTATATTTTATTTCAAACATTTCATAACTCAAATTGATTGGAAGGTGAATTTTTTTTCTTAGTTTTCTAACATTGGTTCAATGCAGACATAATTCCAGTGAGTATCTGATGCTCATTAACTTTGACTTAAATAAATTGTATCAATCCAAGGAAAACGTTTTACAGTTAAAATAATAAAAAACATTTCACCTTTAATTAACCAGGTGGGCCAGTTGAGAATAAGTTCTCATTTACAACTGCGACCTGGCCAGTAACTTTCAGGGCACTTGTTATCAACCTTCGGAAAGAGCCCTGTTACAGAGGGTGTCCCTGACAGACCCGTCCCGGGACAAAACCCCTGTGTGGAATATGTGGACAACTACAAATACCTAGGTGTCTGGTTAGAATATAAACTCTCCTTCCAGACTCACATTAAACATCTCCAAATCAAAATTAAATCTAGAATCGGCTACCTATTTCGCAACAAAGCATCCTTCACTCATGCTGCCAAACACCGTCTTAAAACTGACCATCCTACCGATCCTCGACTTCGGCGATGTCATTTACAAAATAGCCTCCAACACTCTACTCAACAAATTGGATGCAGTCTATCACAGTGCCATCAGTTTTGCCACCAAAGCCCCATATATTACCCACCACTGCGACCTGCTGTATGCTCTCATTGGCTGGCCATCGCTTCATACTTATTGCCAAACTCACTGGCTCCAGGTCATCTACAAGTCTTTGCTAGGTAAAGCCCCGCCTTATCTCAGGTCACTGGTCACCATAGCAGCACCCACCCGTAGCATGCACTCCACCAGGTATATCTCACTGGTCACCCCCAAAGCCAATTCCTCCTTTGGCCGCCTTTCCTTCCAGTTCTCTGCTGCCAATGACTGGAACGAACTGCAAAAATCGCTGAAGCTGGAGACCCATATCTCCCTCACTAGCTTTAAGCACCAGCTGTCAGAGCAGCTCACAGATCACTGCACCTGTACATAGCCCATCCAACTACCTCATACCCATACTGTATTTATTTATTCATCTTGCTCCTTTGCACCCCAGTATCTCTACTTGCACATTAATCTTCAGCACATCCTACCATTCCAGTGTCTAATTGCTATATTGGAATTACTTCACCACCATGGCCTATTTATTGCCTTACCTCCCTTATCTTACCTCATTTGCACTCACTGCATATAGACTTCTTTTTTTCTACTGTATGTTGGTTCTGCCCCTGAACAGGCAGTAAACCCCACTGTTCCTAGGCTGTCATTGAAAATAAGAATTTGTTCTTAACTGACTTGCCTAGTTAAATAAAGGTAAAATACATTTCATGTGTAACTAAGTGTTATAAGTGTCGAACTGCTGTCCTTTATGTTGGCCAGGTTGCAGTTGTAAATGAGAACTTATTCTCAACTAGCCTATCTGGTTAAATAAAGTTGAAATAAAATAAAATAAATACAGGAGAGGACTCTCCCCCATATTGTTATCCGCTACCATGATCCTCGCCGCCCTCAGCTGGCGGTACCTAAGCACTACAGCTGGACAACCTCCCGGCACCGCAGACATGCCGGGCCATTGAGCCCACTCAATCCCGACTAACCCTCACCCTGCATGGGGTGCACGACTGAGATGCTCCCCTCTCTCCTGAGGCCTGGTTCTCCCTCTCCCCTGGAGGAATCTTACCCTCCCATTCACCTGTCCTGTTTAACTCACATGTGATGGTCCGTAGAGGCCTGTACTATGGGAGTCACTGGTAGCAGGGTTGTCGTATTGTGTTTGATAGTGATTTGCAGTAGTCTTACGTTCCGTTACACTTGTCATACTCACGTCAGATACACACGGTATCCGGCACATCTCTTTTCCTAATTTAGTGTTTTGGTTTAGTTTTATGTAGATTGTTATTTTGTAACCACAGCCCTTGTTCTGTTTGTCAATTTTTTTTCAACATGTTTTGAAAGTGAGAATACCAATAGAGCTATAATGGATTGCAATTATCAAATGAAACTTTAATTTGAAATGTGAATAGGATTGAGTAAAGTCTTAGACACATCACACACATTTAAAGCACACAGCTCGCACACACATACAGGACATTGAGATTAACAAACATACATATGTAGTCTGTTGTTTCTTTTGGCTTGGTTTGTAATGTTATTTTTTAATCTCATGTCAGAGTCAATAGCAATTGTAATGACAACACAATGGTTCTGTTTGATGTGTTTTATAAGTGTATGTCTATCTCCATAGCAAGAACTAAGATGGCTGTACTGTGTTTATGTACAGTATAGCTACATATTGACACTGTTGTCACATTCAACCATAGTAAACTGGGCACATCTCAACAGTCTAAAGTTGCCTCCTCCCCTCGTATTCTCTACCTCAACTGCACTGATCTGAAAAGACGTAATAGCAAATACTAAACAATATGACAGAAGCCTAGCTTAGCTTTCATCTATATGTCTGTGTCTTTCTCATTGTGGACAAAGTTAAGGGGACAAGGAGCGGAAGTCACATTTGTCTTTTGAGACATGCCCAGTGTAAGATGATACAGTGACACGAGCCAACCAAACGAGCTAAGTGACTTCTATGAGCGCTTCGAGGAAAGCAACACTGAAGCATGCATGAGAGCACCAGCTGTTTCAGACGACTGTGTGATCACACTCTCCGTAGCTCATGTGAGTAAGACCTTTAAACAGGTCAACATTCACAAGGCCGCAAGGCCAGACGGATTCACAGGACGTGTACTCCGAGCATGCGCTGACCAACAAGCAAGTGTCTTCACTGACATTTTCAACCTCTGTAATACCAACATGTTTCAAGCAGACCACCATAGGCGTTATGTGTAAGAACACTAAGGTAACCTGCCTAAATGACTACTGACAGGTAGCACTCACTTCAGTAGCCATGAAGTGCTTTGAAAGGCTGGTCATGGCTCACATCAACACCATTATCCCAGGAACCCTAGACCCACTCCAATTTGCATACCGGCCCAACAGATCCACAGATGCACAATCTCTATTGCACTTCACACTGCCCTTTCCCACCTGAACAAAAGGAACACCTACGTGAGAATGCTATTCATTAACTACAGCTCAGCGTTCGAACACCATAGTGCCCTCAAAGCTCATCACTAAGCTAAGGACCCTGGGAGTAAACACCTCCCTCTGCAACTGGATCCTGGACTTCTTGACGGGCCACCCCCAGGTGGTAAAGGTAGGTAACAACACATCTGCCACACTGATCCTCAACACGGGGGCCCCTCAGGGCTGCGTGCTCAGTCCCCTTCTGTACTCCACATCACCAACGAACTATCATGGTCCAAACACACCAAGACAGCCGTGAAGAGGGCACGACAACGCCTTTTCCCCCTCAGGAGACTGAAAAGATTTGGCATGGGTCCTCAGATCCTCAAAAAGTTCTACAGCTGCACCATCGAGAGCATGGTTGCATCACCGCCTGGAATGGTAACTGCTCGGCCTCCGAACAAAAGGCACTACAGAGGGTAGTACGTACGGCCCAAGCTTCCTGCCATCCAGGACCTCTACACCAGTTGTAGTCAGAGGAAGGCCCTAAAAATTGCCAAAGAATCCAGCCACCCTAGTCATAGACTGTTCTCTCTGCTACCACATGGCAAGAGGTACCGGTGTGCCAAGTCTAGGTCCAAAAGGCTTACCCCCTAGCCATAAGACTCCTGAACAGCTAATCAAATGCCTCAACCACCCGAGCCACTGCCTGTTCCCCCCTCCCCACATGCAGGACCAGTCAAAGGTTTGGACACACCTACTTATTCTAGGGATTTTCTTTATTTGTACTATTTTCTACATTGTAGAATAATAGTGAAGACATCAACACTATGCAATAACACATATCATATGGAATCATGTAGTAACCAAAAAAGTGTGAAACAAATCTTACATATATTTTATATTTGAGATTCCTCAAAGTAGCCACCCTTTGCCCTGATGACAGTTTTACACACTCTTGGCATTCTCTCAACCAGCTTCACCTGGAATACTTTTCAACAGTCTTGAAGGAGTTCCCACATATGCAGCAGGGATGCAAACTAGTCACCTTTCGGGGGAAATTCGTCGTTTTGAATCGAAAATAGATGTCCCAAGTGATTCGTGTAGATCTAATGAGAAAAATTTGGGCGTGGGGGCTTGGCATCGAATCACACTACTGGCTGTAAGCGAACGAGTGATGCGCATTTGGAGCAATTCTGGCTGTATCCAAAGCTCAGCCAACCATTCACATAACAACAGATTGCAGCACGCTACTGAAGAGAGAAGAGACAACCAATTTGCTAGTTACAGCATCAACGTGAAAAACAACTGCCATTTGGATAGTTTGAGGTGAGAGGACAAAGTGTGGTGGAACAAGTATTGTTAGAGTTAAGTAACGTTATCTTGCTAGCTGGATCAAATTCTCCGTTAGCTAGCCAGAGAAATGTTGATCAACATTAGCCATCTTAACTGATCAAATAATTTAGTTTATAGTGTGAAAATTAGCTAACGTTACAACATCAGATGAGCTAACATTAGTAACTTAACCTATTTGCCGTAGTATTAACTGGTATACGACTCCTTGCCGTTATAACGCGTTAGTTGCTTACTGGACCCTGGCAATCTGTGTGAATTGTTGTCTAGTTAACTAGCTAGCAAACTATCTACTATCTGTGAACTAATGTTTAACCTCTACAGTTTGTGGTTCATTTTCAGAAAGAGAGAATTAAGTGAAAATGAGGCGTTGCTTGTTAAACAAGTGGATTCAGTGATGAAGTGTAGCTGGAGCTGGGCCTGGCTTAAGCTGGATGCCACTATAGAGGTGAAAGGAACACCACACACGTCCCTCTTTCTCACTTTTTCAATACAGCAGATTAAAAGGGGTATGCCAGATGTACCATCTGCCTGAAGGAGATCAATTATGCCAACAAAGGGTATCTTGCTCTGCTGGCACATTGTAGAACAGATGTCCACAGGCAGAAAGTGTACACTGTAATAATGTTGTGTAGCCCAAAAACATGGCTTTTGTTGTGTTGAACTTGGCAGTAACACTGTGAGGGGTGATTATTAAATTTTTTTAACATTATTTTTGCACACTTGTAGCCTTGTGCACTTGATCGATGTCTACTATAGAGGCCACTATAATAGAGAAAAAATATAATGCCTTTATGTTTCATTCTATTTCTACTTTAAGATGTTTTTTTCCCAAGTGCAATATTTAGATGTGTGTGTGTGGTCACACGCGTTCTATTATAAAGGCGGTCTTGGCTAACTGCAATATTAGTGTATTGTTTTTTTTTCAAGACTTGTAGTGTAATTCGCTGTAAAGTCAAGGCAACTGATAACATTGGATTGCTTTCTTTAAATTTTTTAGCTGTGAGTTAGGTTCACATTAACAACTTTTTATTTTACACACAGACTGAGCATGTAGATCATATTCTTTGTTGTTTAATTGTTAAAACCTCCATTTCCCCCCTAACAGGGATTTTTTTTGCATGTTTCGGTGCAAAGAAAAGTGTCACCTTTTTGGGCCCTCACCAGTTAGCATCCCTGATGCTGAGCACTTGTTGGCTGCTTTTCCTTCACTCTGCAGCCTAACTCATCCCAAACCATCTCAATTGGGTTGAGGTCGGGTGATTGTGGAGGCCAGGTCATCTGATGCAGCACTCCATCACTCTTCTTCTTGGTCAAATAGCCCATACACAGCCTGGAGGTGTGTTGGGTCATTGTCCTGTTGAAAAACAAATGATAGTGGGACTAAGCGTAAACCAAATGTGATGTCGTATCGCTGAAGACTGCCGTGGTAGCCATGCTGGTTAAGTGTGCCTTGAATTCTCAATAAAATCACAGACAGTGTCACCAGCAGAGCACCCGCACACAATCATACCTTCTCCTCCTCCATGCTTCACGGTGGAAACCACATATGTGGAGATCATTTGTTCATCTACTCTGCGTGTCACAAAGACACGGCGGTTGAAACCAAAAATCTCAAATTTGGTCTCATCAGACCAAAGGACAGATTTCCACCATTCTAATGTCCATTGCTTGTGTTTCTTGGCCCAAGCAAGTCTCTTCTTATTATTAGTATCCTTTAGTGGTGGTTTCTTTGCAGCAATTCAATCATGAAGGCCTGATTCCCACAGTCTCCTCTGAACAGTTGATGTTGAGATGTTACTTGAACTCCGTGAAGCATTTATTTGGGCTGCAATCTGGGGTGCAGTTAACTCTAATGAACTTATACTCTGCAGCAGAGGTAACTCTGGGTCTTCCATTCCTGTGGCGGTCCTCATGAGAGCCAGTTTCATCATTGCACGTGATGGTTTTTGCGATTGCACTTGAAGAAACCTCTCACTCAAAGTCAAGTTATTGAAGATAACCTCTCACTCAAAGTCAACCTAGCAAAGGAGATGATCGTGGACTTCAGGAAACAGCAGAGGGAGCACCCACCATCCACATCAACGGGACAGTAGTGGAGAACGTGGAAAGTTTTAAGTTCATCGCGGTACACATCACGGACAAACTGAAATTGTCCACCCACACAGACAGCGTGGTGAAGAATGCGCAACAGCGCCTCTTCAACCTCAGGAGGGTGAAGAAATTTGTCTTGAAATTTGGCATCTCAAACACTGACAAACTTTTACAGATGCACAATCGAGAGCATCCTGTCGGGCTGTATCACCGCCTGGTAAAGCAATTGCACCGCCCTCAACCGCAACACTCTCCAGAGGGTAGTGTGGTCTGCCCAACGCATCACCGGGGGCATACTACCTGCCCTCCAGGACACCTACAGCACCCGATGTCACAGGAAGGCCAAAAAGATCATCAAGGACAACAACCACCCAAGCCACTGCCTGTTCACCCCGCTATCATCCAGAAGGTGAGGTCAGTACAGGTGCATCAAAGCTGGGACCGAGAGACTGAAAAACAGCTTCTATCTCAAGGCCAGACTGTTAAACAGACTGTTAAACAGCTATCACTAACATAGAGAGGCTGCTGCCAACATCCACACTCAAATCTCTGGCCATTTAAATAAATTGACTTAATAAAGGCATCACAAGTCACTTCAAATAACGCCACTTTAATAATGTTTACATTATCATACATTATTCATCTCATATAAATTAACCCTGTATTCTACAACATCTACTGCATCTTGCCTATGCCGCACGCCATTGCTCATCCATATATTTATATGTACATATTCTTATTCATCCCGTTACATTTGTGTGTATAAGGTAGTTGCTTGATTTGATTTGAGAGAATGCCAAGTGTGCAAAGCTGTCATCAAGGAAAAGGGTGGCTACTTTGAAGAATCTCTTGACTTTATTTTATTAAATACTTTCTAACACTTATTTTTCTTAGAACTGCATTGCTGGTTAAGGGCTTGTAAGAGAGCATTTCACTGTAAGGTCTACACCTGTTGTATTTGGCTCATGTGACAAATAACATTTGATTAGATTTTTGATACAGAGACTGGTGGAAGCGGGACTGTAGCAGAACACATAGTAGCAGGCTGCTAAGTGTCCTTAACACAGAGCTTTGGTGAGTAGGAAGGCTGCAGTAGTGTGGTATATCCTTGTTCACAACTAAAGAAGACATGACTATTTCCATATAATGTGAGCTTTTCATTTGTACATAATTGAACAAATAATAAAAGACTCCAAATAAAGTGTTTCTGAATGTTTTCTTTTCTGCCTCATCAGTGTCACAAAGGTCAACGTTGGTCCTTTGTAAATGAACCCTGTTTTTTTGGACATTGACTTTGCTGACAAGACAATGGATGATAGTTTTATAGTTTACAGACAGTAAAATTGTACACTCATTTAAGACGAGCTCAAGTCATGCTAGTTCAAAGTCCTGGGGGAAAAGACTGCAAAAACAGTGATTTTCATTTATGTAAGACTGTACATTCTATTTCAAACATTTCATAACTCAAATTGAATGGAAGAAAGGGAATGCTTTTTTCCTTACAGTTTTCTAACATTGTTGCAGACATAAGAGCACCTGATCCTCATTTAACTTTGACTTTCATAAATGGTATCAATCCAAGGAAAACATTTTACAATAACTTTCAGGGCACTTGTTATCAGTGCCCTCGGAAATAGCCTTTGCCACAATCATGTGATATTTATGCTAGGGCAAAAGACTGGACTGGTCATGTGACAGTAATCCAGGTTCCTTTAAAACAGGAGAGTCTATAGAGATTCAGAATAAGAGAAGAACTGACAGACTGACTGATTAACTGTCTGAGGATCTTCTACCACACAAACCATACAGGTAGATATAAGGATTTCTTCTGGTTTGTTATTTTAACTGGGTATTTCTCTCTAGATGCCAGTATTTGTGAGGTAGACTTGTAATGGTATGAAAGAACGAGCCACAGTTTATTTGCCAGAGTCACTGTAAGAAGAGGGAGGGTTTTTGAATTGATTGTGCTATTATCAACTCTAGTATTTGCAATAGCAAAACGTTAATGTGTTAAAGAGTGTTCATTTTACGTCAGAGGAATGACACAGTTTATTTGTAGTATCTGACAAGTGTATAATTACTAATAAATACTGTGTATAGTTGAACCAGCAATTTTGGGGTTTGGGTCCTGGATGCTGATTGAATGAAACAGCATTTAAGCCATGTCTATATATCAGACAATATATCACGGGTATGAAGGAAAGCAACTTGTTTACTGTTCTATTGCCGTTGGTAACCAGTGTATAATAACAATAAGGCACCTCAGGGGTTTGTGGTATATGGCCAATATATCAAGGCTAAGTGTAATGATGTGCGCTGAGAATCGGGATGCAAGTTCAGGGAGTGTTTTAATGAAAGAAACAATCAACACAAACAACGCACTGACGTGAAAACAGAGTCAATAACACCTGAGGAAAGAACCAAGGGGAGGGACAGATTTAGGGAAGATAATCAAGGAGGTGATGGAGTCCAGGTGAGTTGTCATGAGGCGCAGGTGAGCAAGACGATGGTGACAGGTGTGCGGGATAATCAGCAGCCTGATGACGTAGAGGCCGGCGAGGGAGTATACGTGACACTATGGGCTGTAAACTAGTCGCTTTTGATAGCAAATGTATGGAATTGCAGAACATTTGCTATATAACTGCAACATTTTCTCTCACCCTCATGGGTAAACAAAAGCATGAGATGAGCTAAAAAAACAGCATTTGTCTCTGTGCACCATGGCAAAATGTGTTGAAATACAGTAATACAATTATTTTTTTTCTCCCCCCCAAAATAAAAATAGGGCCCCATATGCGGTTGTCCAGCCCTGCCCCCTTCAGTCCTTATTTCTTAAATAGCCTGCAGTAAGGCCACTTATTTAAAGCTCTCGTTAATAAGTAACCATAGAACTCAAGGTACAGTTTCATTCTCACTTCCACCTCTGCAGCTCTAGTGGTCTACTGGGAGGAGGCTGCATTGTGACAGGTGCTGAGCTGCAACCTCAAACTCTATTCTTACACTCAGTAGACAAAGAGTAGCCTATATCACGGTTTGAAATACAAAAGTTAAGTCATATTGTCTCCTGTCCACCTCCAGGATGTGTCGTCTGGCCCTTCTGTGTCTTCTCTCGGCCCTGTCTGTTAGCTGGGCTAAGCCCCGCCTCCCTCTACTGTCTCCTGAGATGGTTCAGTACATCAACACCGCAGACACCACATGGACGGTAAGTGCTACCAGGTCTTCCTGTTATAGCAGATTAGATAATTTTATAATTATAGATAGATTATTATCTAACTCATTCAAATATAATAAATAAACCCAGTCTATGCAAATGTTATCTTTGAAATCTTTCCACCGATCTTCATCTCTCCATATTCTCTCACTCCTATCTCCCTCTTGACTCTTTCCTTTCCTTTGACACTTTCCTTTTTTTTTTTTTATACATCTCCCCAGGCTGGCCAGAACTTCCACAATGTTGACATCAGTTATGTGAAGAGTTTGTGTGGAACCCTGCTGAAGGGACCCAGGCTGCCAGAGCTGTGAGTGTGTGTGTTTGTCTGCATGGATTGACCAAAATGGACCCAATTCATACTGCTCTCATATTAATGCCACCCTACACATGCAGGCCAACGTAAGTTATCAAAGCCCAAGCTTGTTCCTCTTCTCCCTCCACAGGGTGCAGTCTGATGAGGACATGAGTCTGCCAGACAGCTTTGACGCACGGCTGCAGTGGCCCAACTGTCCCACCATCAAAGAGATCAGAGACCAGGGATCCTGTGGCTCCTGCTGGGTAAGACGGTGGATGGATGGAGAGAGGAATGGAGGAAAATATTAGGGAAAAATAGGAGTAAGGAGGAGATAGTAGCCTTTAAAAGGGGCCTAATCACTGTGTTAATGGGATAGGAGATGGCGATAGAGGACAATAACTCATCTGAAATCTTAGTAGCTATGACTGAGTAGCTGTGCCTCCTAAACCATCTCTCCCATGCATTTCCAACCCACAGGCCTTTGGGGCAGCTGAGGCCATCTCCGACAGGTATTGTATCCATAGCAATGGCAAGGTCTCCGTGGAGATCTCAGCTGAGGACCTGTTGTCATGCTGTGATGCCTGTGGCATGGGGTGAGTGTGTGTTTGGCTTTAAGTATAGCAGGTTTAGCTTATTCACATTATATACTGAGTGTACAAAACATTAAGGAAACCTTCCTAATATTTAGTTGCAGCCTCTCCTTTTGCCCTCAGCCTCAATTCGTTGGGGCATGTACTCTACAAGGTGTCGCAAGCATTCCACCGAGATACTGGCCCATGTTGACGGCAATGCTTCAGAAAGTTGTGTCAAGTTGGCCAGATGGCTATCAATAAGGGATCATAACTTTCACCTGTTCAGTCTGTCATGGAAAGAGTAGGTGTTCTTAATGTTTGTACACACAGTGTATATTACAGCCAATAGCAGTGTATGTGATAGCTCATGACACCATGACATTGTAAGCAAGCTCACATGGCATGACTGAGGGGTGTGTGTAGGTGTATGGGGGGCTTCCCATCAGCTGCCTGGGACTACTGGGCTGAGTCTGGGCTGGTTACAGGAGGGCTCTACGGATCCAATATAGGTGAGTTATGGATGGCTCTGGCACTGGCATTGTGAAACCTACAATATGGATGTAATATAAATGTCAGCAGTGGACTATATTGTTGGCTTTCTAGAGGATAAAATGACATCCTTAGTGACTGTGTCTCATACAGGCTGTAGACCTTACAGCATCGCTCCGTGTGAGCATCACGTGAACGGAACACGCCCCCCCTGCACAGGTGAGGGTGACACGCCTAAGTGTGTGTCCGAGTGCACCGCTGGATACACCCCCTCCTACAAGAAGGACAAACGCTTCGGTAAGAGACCTCACTGTGTACTAATGTTGAATATAACCTCAGACTTAATGTTGTACGAGTGTATCTAAATGACTTCCAAGCTAAATCTGGTGTCACATTATCGCGTTTTAAAGTATTCCGTCTTAAATATACTTCAATATCAAAAGAAAATAATTCCCACAAATATATTTAAGTATCAAAAATAAAAGTATAAATGTTCCTTATATTAAGCAAATCAGATGGCAGCATTTTTTAAATCTTAAAAAAATAAATAAATACTGATAACCTGGGGCACAGTTCAACACTCAGATATTATTTACAAATGAAGCATTTGTGTTTAGTGAGTGAGTCTACCAGATCAGAGGCATGACCAAGGATGTTATCTTAATAAGTGTGTGAATTGGACCATTTTCATTTCCTGATAAGCATTCAAAATGTAACAAGTACTTTTCGGTGTCAGGGAAAATGTAGAGTAAAAAGTACATTATTTTCTTTAGGAATGTAGTAAAGTAAAAGTTGCCAAAAATATAAATAGTAATGCACATATACCCGCAAAAAAACTACTTCAGTAGTACTTTGAAGTATTTTTTACTTTACTTTACACCACTTCTCAACTGTGTACCTCAGTGTGTTGACCACTGTCGCCCCCTGTAGGAAAGCAGACGTACAGCGTTCCCCCGAAGGAACAGCAGATCATGACTGAGCTCTATAAGAATGGCCCAGTGGAGGCAGCCTTCTCTGTCTATGAGGACTTCCTCCTTTACAAGACCGGTGAGACTTATATGTATTTTTCCTCTCTCACACACACATCCACACAGAGGCACAAGCACAGACAAACACACAACCACTCCATAGACTAAGCATGCACTCACAGATCTGACATGTTCTGACAGGTTGTAGACTCAAGGGGTCACTTTATCTCTGTTCTATGTTGCCAGGTGTGTACCAGCATGTGACTGGACAGATGCTGGGGGGTCATGCCATCAAGATCCTGGGCTGGGGAAAGGAGAATAACACCCCCTACTGGCTGGTTGCCAACTCCTGGAACACAGACTGGGGTGACAATGGTGAGGGTGGCTAACAGCAGACACCATTGCATACCACTGTCACTGACTCGATACTCTTATTTTGCTTTGTATAGATGGACATTTCAATATCTTCATGTGTAATACTGTTGATGTGACATGCAGTATAATGGTGTGATATGATACCTTCGGCCTAATGTATGACTCATCTGTATTGGTTCTCTTTGAAGGGTTCTTCAAGATCCTGCGGGGAAAGGATGAGTGTGGCATTGAATCCGAGATAGTGGCGGGGATACCGAGGCTTTAGATGAATATTTTAAGGCTGTGTTCAGAGGGTGCTCTCGATGGCCTATCCACCACCCTGCCTCCTAATTCAAAGCGAGGGTGTCCTGCATAATCCTCAGTATGGATGTCTGGGTTTCATAACTGATCCGTTTTAAATTGTAGATTCATTCTATGCTCTTCGGGTTGGTTTCCCAGACTCAGTTTAAGCCTAGTCCTGTACTAAAGGCTAGTTCAATGGAGATTCTATATTTACCATGCTTTTTACTAGGCTTAATGTGTGTATATGAAACCGGCCTTTTACGATCGTAATATTTAAAAGCTCCTCATAAACTGCTTATGTTGTTGAATTCTGCTTTAGTCATAATTCTCTACTTTCTCCATATTGACTGGTGCAATATTCAACTTGGGTATTTCTTCATTGATAAGCATTCACAAAAAGTGTAAGAAGACACAACAATTTAATATGTTGTTCATGTTATTAACACAGGAAATACTAATTAGTTCCTCAAATCCTATACCCATTCAATTGCCAGGGTCAGAGGATCCAAGCCTGTTCTATTCATTATATTGCTATGATCACTTGCACATAAGGCAGACGGATCAACAAAAATGAATGGAAATACACATTTCCAAGATAACGATGTCTGGAGTGTGAATATAACATGTATTGGGCCATATACAGTGGGGCAAAAAAGTATTTAGTCAGCCACCAATTGTGCAAGTTCTCCCACTTAAAAAGATGACGCCTGTAATTTTCATCATAGGTACACTTCAACTATGACAGACAAAATGAGAAGAAAAAAAATCCAGAAAATCACATTGTAGGATTTTTAATGAATGCATTTGCAAATTATGGTGGAAAATAAGTATTTGGTCAATAACAAAAGTTTCTCAATACAATGTTATATACCCTTTGTTGGCAATGACAGAGGTCAAACGTTTTCTGTAAGTCTTCAAGGTTTTCACACACTGTTGCTGGTATTTTGGCCCATTACTCCATGCAGATCTCCTCTAGAGCAGTGATGTTTTGGGGCTGTTGCTGGGCAACACGGACTTTCAACTCCCTCCAAAGATTTTTTTATGGGGTTGATATCTGGAGACTTGCTAGGCCACTCCAGGACCTTGAAATGAATCTTACGAAGCCACTCCTTCTTTGCCCGGGTGGTGTGTTTGGGATCATTGTCATGCTGAAAGACCCAGCCACGTTTCATCTTCAATGCCCTTGCTGATGGAAGGAGGTTTTCACTCAAAATCTCACGATACATGGCCCCATTCATTATTTCCTTTACACAGATCAGTTGTCCTGGTCCCTTTGCAGAAAAACAGCCCCAACGCATGATGTTTCCACCCCCATGCTTCACAGTAGGTATGGTGTTCTTTGGATGCAACTCAGCATTCTTTGTCCTCCAAACATGACGAGTTGAGTTTTTACCAAAAAGTTATATTTTGGTTTCATCTGACCATGTGACATTCTCCCAATCTTCTTCTGGATCATCCAAATGCTCTCTAGCAAACTTCAGATGGGCCTGGACATGTACTGGCTTAAGCAGGGGGACACGTCTGGCACTGCAGGATTTGAGTCCCTGGCGGCGTAGTGTGTTACTGATGGTGTGCTTTGTTACTTTTGTCCCAGCTCTCTGCAGGTCATTCACTAGGTCCCCCCGTGTGGTTCTGGGATTTTTGCCCACCGTTCTTGTGATCATTTTGACCCCACGGGGTGAGATCTCGCGTGGAGCCCCAGATCGAGGGAGATTATCAGTGGTCTTGTATGTCTTCCATTTCCTAATAATTGCTCCCACAGTTGATTTCTTCAAACCAAGCTGCTTACCTATTGCATATTCAGTCTTCCCAGCCTGGTGCAGGTCTACAATTTTGTTTCTGGTGTCCTTTGACAGCTCTTTGGTCTTGGCCATAGTGGAGTTTGGAGTGTGACTGAGGTTGTGGACAGGTGTATTTTATACTGATAACAAGTTCAAACAGGTGCCATTAATACAGGTAACGAGTGGAGGACAGAGGAGCCTCTTAAAGAAGAAGTTACAGGTCTGCGAGAGCCAGAAATCTTGCTTGTTTGTAGGTGACCAAATACTTATTTTCCACCATAATTTGCAAATTAATTAATAAAAAATCCGACAATGTGATTTTCTGGATTTTTTTTCTCTCATTTTGTCTGTCATAGTTGAAGTGTACCTATGATGAAAATTACAGGCCTCTCATCTTTTTAAGTGGGAGAACCTGCACAATTGGTGGCTGACTAAATACTTTTTTGCCCCACTGTATGTATGTATGCATGCATGTATGTATGCATGTATGTATGTATGTATACCTTGTGTCGATCGGGGGCGTGCCCGTTGATGACAGCCAGTGCGTCTGGGAGGGTCAGGCCAGTCGTCTCACCGTCCCCCAGAGCCAACACATCACACAGGGTCAGAGCTGTGGGCTTCTCCCCTTTCTCTGACCGGATTTCATAGCATTTGAGCTGCATGAAGGGGAGCAGGAAGGGTCAAATCAGATGTACAGTAGATCACCATCTAAAATATAAATGGATTGGTCTTGTATAAAAGGTAGATTTTCCTTATTAATAAAAGCTTGAAATGGTTTGTAGGCTACTCAAGCTGTCATTAGGTGGAAAATAGGTCATCATAACATGATAACAAAACTAGATGAAGAAATGGGACTTGGATGACAGATATACTAATAAGCCTACCCTCTTGGTAAAGCCCTCAGCAGAAATGACAATATTGGGCAGCAGAACAATTTGCCCAAACATCACAGATCTGATAGAGCTAATAAAGTTGGATTTTCCTGACCCAGCAACAGAACCCTTGACCCACTTCAGAGATTGGCAGGCTGGTTTGAAGGAGACCAGATTCTCCTTCAGAGCATCCCTGCCCCTAGTGATATGAGTTTGAGAGAAGTGATAAATATCATGAAATATTATTTAGTCATCAGATGCGTTTGCCTTGTTATAGCAAGAAGGCTACAACCAATTTCTTGATTTTGGTGGGGTAAATATTTGGTAATTGAAAATGTGACCTTGCTAATAAGTTGACTGTATAAATGACCATATCAACCTTGTTCTCTAAAATATTAGAAATAATGATATGCATAGCCTACTTCTCAGTCCACGCCAGGATCCTCCAAGGGCCGGTAAGCAGCACACTCCCAGCATCTTAGGACAGTGAACAGTAGGCTACATCAGCGACATCTTAGTCCACGTATGGTACAGTAGTTACTGGCTATAATTAAGCCATCGGTTACCTTCAAAATTCCCTTTATAAACTCATTAAATTAAAAACAGTAGGGTAGGGGGATTGAAGTAGTGTTGGCTGAGAACAAAATAACAGTGATCACCGACGTACCTAGCCCTTGATCATGACTTAGTTCCTAGCCCTTGATCATGACTTAGTTCCATTACATTACACATATGGGTAATTGGAGGATGGCATCTTCAGTAGGGGGTGGTTTCCCTCGATCCCCGACGCTCAATCTGAACACGGAACTCAAACCGGCTGCGCGCGTGCGCCATCGTGCATATATTTATTTTGTCCCCCTTCACCAAACGCGATCACGACACGCAGGTTAAAATATCAAAACAAACTCTGAACCAATGACATTAATTTGGGCACAGGTCGAAAATCATTAAATATGTATGGCAATTTAGCTAGTTAGCTTGCACTTGCTAGCTAATTTGTCCTATTTAGCTAGCTTATTGTTGCCTGCAAATTTGTCCTGGGATATAAACATTAGGTTGTTATTTTACCTGAAATGCACAAGGACCTCTACTCCGACAATTAATCCACACATAAAACGACCAACCGAATCGTTTCTAGTCATCTCTCCTCCTTCCAGGCTTTTTCATCGTTTAATTTGTATTCTGGCTTCACAAATGTTGCCTTTATGGCTCAAAGTAGACTGGAGCGCAAGGTAGTTGTGGAAAATGTATGTCCCAAAGCACTGACTATGAAACGAAACTTCTTCTTCTTTGATGAGGTTTAACGGCAGTTGGCATCCAATAAATGTTGCATTACCGCCACCTACTAGACTGGAGTATACTTATTCTTTGCATTAAACAAATATTTAAAAAAATACAACAAATACACCATACTCACACACAAAAAAAATCAAAATAAATACCATTCTCCAATATTTAAATATATTTAGTCCTACTTCAGGCCAACAGCCTGAAAGGATGGGACACAACCACTTAACACACATTGTAACTCTTCTGATGTAGTCTCACACACGCAAATACCTCTCTGCAGCTGCCCCCACAACCTGTATTTTCTGCAACTTAAGATTCATCCCTACAGTACCGTTGATAAGAATTGCTATAAATACAATCTTGCTTAAACATATATCACTTGTTGCCCTATCCCTCTGTACTGGCACAGATCTTCTATTCACACCACTCTTCTCAGGACCCCCCTTGACCCATCTTACTCTATTTTCTTCACTGCCTCAGCACATGACAACTTCTGCACTACTCTAACTCTGAAAACCTCAACCTGCCTTTCTTGCACGGGACATTTCGGATCCCCAGCCCCATGGGCACCCCTACAATTAACAAATACCACTACTTTCCCCAATGCTACACATTCCTTTGTCTCATGCCCTTCTGCACACTTCTCACATCTAGGAACTTCCCTCCTACACACTGGTGCCACATGCCCATAAGCTTGACACATGTAATAAAAGCTCGTACAGGATAAATTATATATCCTAACATCAATTTGTCGGGCAAAGACTCAACATCAAAACTCATAAGAACAGACAATGACTATTCTGTTTCTCCACTCACGCCACCCTGCCTGCGTCACACCAAACGACGAGCATCAAACACCGGGAATCTTCTGCTTCAGTTTGTCAGCTTTCACATTTACCTCTACCCCAGTAATCTCTCCTTTCAATGGTGCCCTTCACATCTCTTACCCCATTTGTTTAACACGGAGCGCCTGCTCCCTCTGACCAGCAGAAACACAAACAATTATCACAAGACCACTTCTGGTTCCCCTCACTGATTCCACAGCACCCAACTCTGTTTTCACCCACCCTGAAACATCAAATGGATCAGCCAAAATGCAAGGGTCCACTTTTTCCCAAAACTTCACTCCTACTGTCACAGATTCATCTTTATCTTGACCCTCGGTGCAAGCCTTGGGCTCCGAGAACTTCACCACACCTACACTTCCAATACTTTTCCCTCATTCACTTCCATTTCTCTTCCTGTCTTCAACTCACTCTGCTTACATTGTCCACCATTTTTCTTTAACAAACCATCTCCCCTTTTCCCTCCTTTTTTAACAGACTCAAGCTCAACCTGTTCCTCCCTCTCTCTCTTAGACCTCCTCTGTCTCTCTTTTCCCCTCCATTCCTCCTCCATTTTCCAAGTATAACTCTCCTTATGATAATACTGTACTTCTCCTTACATACATCTTGTTCTTGCCTTGTCAAGAGACGCCATTTAACTGACTGTCACAATCAACGTACCATCAGCACAAACCCCTCGGGATGTAGCGCTCATCAGTGCATCCCACTTGTTCACCTGGAAAACTAAACTTATTTATTTCACTGATTATAAGGGTGGACTTAAATGTGGTCAGGGCCAAAGGTTAGTATCGCCAGTGAGATTTGGTCTATTAGCCTATAACCTGCTTTAGAGAACTGTAATCATCAAATATTGTAAGAGCTTTCATTGTCTGCTTAGATGCCCCATTTATTTATCCTATGGTTCTAACTTGGTGTACAGGGAGAGCACTATAAGATTGGCCCATGTTCTGAATTCTGTCGCTGTACATTTCAAAAGTGCTAAACAAATGGTTATATTGACTAACGTTACGTCCGTCGTAGGTCACTCATTGTCTTAATCTATATTACGGATTGCCTCTTATCCACTTGTCGTCCCCTTATGTCGTAGTTAGTACATCTCAATTGTCATTAGAACCCACATTTGTTTAATCAAGTCAGCCATATCAGCTATGTTTTGTTAAAAAGCAGTAAATGAGACTGAATGAACTGTTTCGCTGCCAGACAAGGCTCCGCTGATAGCCAGGTGTAGCAGTGGTAATAAGTTAGGGCCCACAAAAAGCTGTCCTAACAGTTTGTGGGCAACGTTTGTCACCTTTATAGTGCAAGGAATGTATTGTTTAGTGTTGTGTGTTGTGGCTTTGCTGGCATGTATTCCACTTGTTTATTTTTTGCTCCACCAAGATTTACATGCTAAAATCACCACTGTTAAGGGCTAATAGTACACACCACTGTTAAGGGCTAATAGTACACACCACTGTTAAGGGCTAATAGTACACACCACTGTTAAGGGCTAATAGTACACACCACTGTTAAGGGCTAATAGTACACACCACTGTTAAGGGCTAATAGTACACACCACTGTTAAGGGCTAATAGTACACACCACTGTTAAGGGCTAATAGTACACACCAATGTTAAGGGCTAATAGTACACACCACTGTTAAGGGCTAATAGTACACACCACTGTTAAGGGCTAATAGTACACACCACTGTTAAGGGCTAATAGTACACACCACTGTTAAGGGCTAATAGTACACACCACTGTTAAGGGCTAATAGTACACACCACTGTTAAGGGCTAATAGTACACACCACTGTTAAGGGCTAATAGTACACACCACTGTTAAGGGCTAATAGTACACACCACTGTTAAGGGCTAATAGTACACACCACTGTTAAGGGCTAATAGTACACACCACTGTTAAGGGCTAATAGTACACACCACTGTTAAGGGCTAATAGTACACACCACTGTTAAGGGCTAATAGTACACACCACTGTGGTCCATCATTGGAAACCTACATGTCAAAGTGGCCACTTATTGAAGGGTCATACTGTTAAATGGTATTGCTCCATTTATAGTAGCACCAACTGTGTTACTACGCAGCCTACAAGGAAACATTGTAAGTCCTGTAAAAAAACTTGTCAACCCACTTGCTCTTACTGATCTGTGTTCTCTTTTGAAGGTTTCTTCAAGATCCTGCAGGGAAAGGATGAGTGTGGCATCGAATCAGAGATAGTGGCTGGGATCCCACGACTTAAGAGTCCAGGCTTATCCCCAGGACTGGGGTCGACTCAAAACGGTGGTCCATTTAAAATAAAATTGTCTTCAGTTTATGAAGTGGAAATAATAAAACATTCAGTATTTTTTACTCTTGTGTGTAAAACCTATGAATATCTTTGGAACAAGTAGACATTTTATTGAAATACATATTTTTTTTTACATTTTCATATTCCCAATGATCAGAAGCACGTTGATGGCTAGCTGTTAAGTACAAAACAATAGTTTGTTCTACATTTTTATATTGCAATGACTATTATGTTGACTGTACTCCAATGGCAAGTTGTTTAAAATAACCTAAGAGGCATTAGGAGGTTTCAACAAAAACTGAGTTAATGACATTTGAAACAGAGCAGAAAAAAACAACAATGGTGAAAGACAGTATCTTGAAAAATAACCAACCTATGAACCCCATTTAAATCCATGAGAAAGCTCACAGTACCATTTAAAGACATACATAGACATTACAAACATATTCTAATGACCGATGTTGGCGTTACTTATTCAGAAAATATTTCCCCACCGTTTCCATGATCTGATCTGGACTTGTTTCGTCATTTGGTCCTCCATTTGGCACCTCTGATATTTGCCATTGATCGCTTCTGTGATAGCAAATCCAGTAGAGGGCTTCACCGTTTCGTGGCAAGTGTGCGCTCTATGCAATGGTCGCACTGGCGGCATATTGCGAATGAAAAGGAAAGACAGAGGTTTTGCTTATATAATAGGCTCGGTTGTGCAACAACATCCATTTCATTGGATGACATAAATAGTCAATTCCTATTTTTCTACCTTTATTTTTTCATTAGTTTAACTTTCCCAATGCGAGGGAATTTATCTGACAGCAGACTCTCTTAAAATGATTTCCCTGTTCCAAATTATACATCTTCATGAAATGATTCAGCAAATAGCATGGTCTGCTCGTAGTTCTGTATGTATGCCTATTGCCTATGCATATAGACTATAAATTACCATTGCGCATTGTTTAGACAGACTTTCAATTTTATGATCAGTGCGCTGGAATATGGCTGCAGTTTGTGGATTATCAATTTGTACAATTAGTTTTATATCAAGCCAAAGGAGGACACATGGAATGATTGATTTAGATGGTTGAATTTACAGAACAGTAGGGCGATATTTTCTTGATTTTAAAATGGATGAAAACAACAATGCTTAGCCTACATCTCACCAGTGGAGGCTGCGGAGGGGAGGACTCTTCCTTATAATGGCTGGAACCGAAGGAATGAAATGGCATCAAATGCATGGAACCATGTGTTTGATGTATTTGATACCATTGCACTTACTCCGCTCCAGCCATTACCACAAGCCCGTCCTCCCCAATTAAGGTGCCAACAACCTCCTGTGCATCTCACAGTGCATAAAAAGGTTGTCTTGTGTGAGAGGCTACCTATACTTTGGTATAAATCTTCAATGCAAACATAAATACATCAGTGAATATATCAGACTACACCACTTAGGAAATAGTTGTGACCAAGATGTTCCTGATTGGGTTGAAGGAGAGAATATTTTTTTTTAGATGAACCTATCTTTTGTAGAGTGTGCGTGGCTTACCTCCCTCCCTCTGAGGCTCAGAAAGTTAAACAAACTATAAGGTTTTGAGATTTATTTTCATGAAAGCAACACAAAGTAATATAACAAGAAATGCGTTACTTTCATGTAATATTACTTTTTCAAGTAACTACTCCCAACACTGCTAATGACACATGCATTGCAGCACAACACCTTTCTACCCAGTTACTTATCAAACATTAAACCATCACTGGACTGGCATCTGCAGGGGTTGAAGGTCAGTAATCCTCAAATGTGTCGTCCACAGCTTGGAGAATGTGATGAACTGCACTCAGCAGCAGGATGTCAGTGTTGCAGCTCACAGACAACTCACTGGAATAGTTCTTCACTGGAAGCACATAGGACACTGGCAAACCCACCACCTCTGCTGGTTTCTGCATCTGTGGCACAGCAAAACATAAGATCGAAGATGGATTGCAGATATAATGGTTTTACAACACATTATGCTACACCTAATCTTCAACTTTTGAAGTAGGCCTACCTTCTCCTGTAGGATCCGGCTGGAGTAGACAAACTTCACATCCTCTTGGACGGCATGACACACCTGGTCCACATGGGTCAACAGAACCACCTGGGGGATGTCTGGAGAGGATGGTGTCATATAGATGTAGGATCTTAATTGTATCACTCTTTTGCTGCTGAGAATGTTCCTGCACAGCAGGAAATGCTAAATTGTAGTGCATTTGAGTTTTAAAAAGTCTTCGGAAGTTTGTAATTTCCACGTTGACATTTCAGACTGATTTGCCTTTATGTAAATTGTATCAACCTCTGCAAAATTGTGCATTAATTATAATCCACATAATAATTCACATTTCCTGCTGTAGCAAACTGGCTCAAATTAAGATCCTACATCTGGATACAGTAGTCAATGTGTGTGTGTTTCTGAAATCTCACCTAGGTCTGAGATTTCAGCTTGAAGTGTCCTCAGTGTCTCTGTAAGGTCATCACTGGTGGTCATGACTTGGCAGGCATTCAAAACAAACACCGCACAATGGATTTGGTCATTTACCGATGGAACAGGTCTGTAACCTGAAGTCTCAGCTTTGATGGGCGATTCACTTTGAAACTATTGTGTTGGACAATGTCATTGTGTTGCCATAAAAAGCAAACAGAACAAATTAATTAATATTGTTGCCATCCAGTAATGAGCCATGTTATAATTCCCACAAAGTGGGTTAACCCTATTGACACAATTCAACCCCGTCGCCTGGGTTCACGGCCCTGTCCCTATGTTAGCTATAATGTGTGTATGTTGGTTACAAAGTGAATAATATGCATAACATGTTACTAATATAACATCTTCAGTAAAATATTACATGGAGGTTCCTTTGATCTTTATCCCAAGCAAGGCTAGGAATCATCATGAAGACATTGCTACTCCCAGAAAGAAAACAAATGCTACCTACCTTGTGTCGATTGGGGGCGTGCCCGTTGATGACAGCCAGTGCGTCTCGGACGGTCAGGTCAGTCGTCTCACCGTCCCCCAGAGCCAACACATCACACAGGGTCAGAGCTGTGGGCTTCCCTCCTCTCTCTGACCGGATGTCATATGACTTCAGCTGGGTAGATAGAGAGAGGACAGACAATGTTGTCAGTCTTTTGTAAGAGACAAACTCAGACAACTTTCTATCTCTGTCAAGGCATTATCAATCTTATATGCTAAAAACAGACACTATACCTTCTTGATGAAGCCCTTTGTTGCAGTGCCAATAAAAGGCAGGAGAAGGACTCTTCCGAACATCACAGATCTGACAGAGTTGATGAAGCTGGATTTTCCTGACCCAGGAGGACCCATCAGCAGAACCCTGATTTGGTTCAGAGACTGGCAGGCCGGTTTGAAGGAGACCAGATTCTTCCTCAGTGACCCCCTCTCTCTGGTAAAATGGGACATCATAGAAAGAGTCGTAATATTACATCAGACAGGCTGCAGATGGCTTTTAGACCACCAATACTAAGCCACAGACTAGCCTCTACTGGTGTAGAACAGATTACTTTGTTATTGATAGATTCAGGAAATTAATTTCCAATGTGACCTACTTCTCAGTCCACGACAGCTCCCTCCAAGGGTTCAGCAGCACATCTCCAACACCTTGAACATAAAAATAACAAACAATTACAGTAGGCCTAGACTACATTTTCAGAGAGTACATTTAATTCATCACATTGAATTGGGGCAGAATTACTTTGAATGCGATGCAACTCCACAACCATGAAGGACACCTCAAACTCGTCACTCCAATCGGTGGGTGTGTAGGTATCATCGAACCCCACATCAACACAGAGTGTGTTGTCCTTATTGCTGTAAATGTTTAGCCAACCCCCAAAGCCTATTTTTTCTCTATTAAAAATGATTGAATTATGGTGCTTCACGACAGGAAATACGTTTGCTTTTTGATGGTCTATTTCAAAGACAAATGCCCCTCTGTCCTCTTGGCAATAAAAACCAGGTCGTTTACTCATATATCCCCCCTTCATCGTGCCGGATTCCAAATAAACGATTACGACGAATCTTCCCTCTTGATCGAATTTAGAAATCAAATCGCTTATCTTAAATCCACGGTGGGGCACCTTGTAGAGCAGGTGAAGTCGGACAGGTTCGTGAAAAAACTGTAACAACTGTTTCTCGCCCCCCAAATCCAGTGCAGATACCTGGGCCATGGAGAAATCAAGCGGAGATAACTAGCCTGCTAGTTAGTTAACAGGAAACAGCAGAGGGAACACCCCCCTATCCACATCGATGGAACAGTAGTGGAGAGGGTAGCAAGTTTTAAGTTCCTCGGCGTACACATCACAGACAAACTGAATTGGTCCACTCACACAGACAGCATCGTGAAGAAGGCGCAGCAGCGCCTCTTCAACCTCAGGAGGCTGAAGAAATTCGGCTTGTCACCAAAAGCACTCACAAACTTCTACAGATGCACAATCGAGAGCATCCTGGTGGGCTGTATCACCGCCTGGTACGGCAACTGCTCCGCCCTCAACCGCAAGGCTCTCCAGAGGGTAGTGAGGTCTGCACAACGCATAACCGGGGGCAAACTACCTGCCCTCCAGGACACCTACACCACCCGATGTTACAGGAAGGCCATAAAGATCATCAAGGACATCAACCACCCGAGCCACTGCCTGTTCACCCCGCTATCATCCAGAAGGCGAGGTCAGTACAGGTGCATCAAAGCTGGGACCGAGAGACTGAAAAACAGCTTCTATCTCAAGGCCATCAGACTGTTAAACAGCCACCACTAACATTGAGTGGCTGCTGCCAACACACTGACAATGACACTGACTCAACTCCAGCCACTTTAATAATGGGAATTGATGGGAAATTATGTAAATATATAAACAATGCTACCTTATATAATGTTACTTACCCTACATTATTCATCTCATATGCATACGTATATACTGTACTCTATATCATCGACTGCATCCTTATGTAATACATGTATCACTAGCCACTTTAACTATGCCACTTTGTTTACATACTCATGACAGGTTTCATTTCTCTGAAACACTCTAGGCCTACTATTGATTTGGTGCGGGTTCGTAGGCTATCCATTAAACCGGCTCAGAAATAAGACTTGGAATTATTTTATTTGCATAGCTGTAGTAGATTCCATCGTGACATCACGTTTTTTAATGGCTTCAGTAGTAGCTGCATTGAGTTTGGAGCAAGAGACGCATTTGTTGAAGCTCCTTCCCGAACCTGCCCAACTTCACCTGCTCTACAAGGGAAGCCACCATGGGTTCTACATGCATACGTTGAGATCTAAATTTGACAAAGAAGGAAGATTTGTTGTAATAGTGTATTTCAATTCTGGGGATGTAAAGGGGGGTTACCTGAGTAAATCGTCTAATGAGAGTGAGGACCAAGACGCATTTGTCTTCGAAATAAACCATCAATAAGTTACACACTTCCCTGTTCTGGATGACTCTAAGGCGACGCATTTTTCAACCTCTATGTCAAATGGTTGTTTGGAGATTATCTAAAGTTGTACACCGAGAATAGATCCATTTGCGTGGAATCGTGGGATATTATGTGTCACCAGGGTAGGTGGATGGAGACGGAGTACCTGGATGTTGAGCTGTATCGAGTTGGAAGTAAATTTAACTACTCGTCACCCAAATTCGTTTTTAATTTCTGTCATTATTGTACTGTTATTTGTAGTGATTATGCTCTTATTCATTTTATATTCAAGGTGCACGGAGGGAGCTGCCATGGACTGAGGAGTAGGTCACATTGTGAATTAATTTACGGAGTCCAACATTCATTAACTTTAAGCAGTCTGCTTCTGCTATGACAACTAGAAACACTATTTGAAGCCTGATGCAGACCTGGGTACAAATACTATCTAAGGTTTTTCAATTACTTTCACATAGACTACATTTCAAAGTAAGTTTTAGAATATATTTTCTTAGAAAATACAAGCTGTTGAATATTTGGAAATGTATTTGAAAATACTCATACATTGACAAGTGTATTTTCAAAGACATTTGTATTTGAACCCAGGTCTGTTTGGTGCTATGTGTATTTTAAATATATTTGGAAACAAGTAGCCTATTTGAAAATAGTTTCAAATAGTCATCATAGGAAACATTATTTGCAAATACATAGAAAATAAGTAATTAAAATACAAATACTTAAGCATGTCTTTGAACTTGGTCTGTCAAACAAGAACATTGTTTTATTGAGTTATTTGCAGGATTTGCTTTGATTTAATTGCGATTAATGGTAAATTCCGTATTTGCTCAAATTGAGCTGTTATTTACAATTTTCCATGCAAAAAAACATTTCAAGTATATTGACATCTGATGTTGTCTAAAGTAACTACCAAATTAGGTACATTTAAAAGCACATTTTCTTTAACCTCAGTGTCAACTAGTTTTTACATGGCATTGTAAATGTTAGCTGTATAGATCTATTTGGATGTTTAGAGTATTTCCAACGCTTTCAGACAATGCGATTAATCACAATAAAAAAGTGTGTGCACTAAATGGCAAAATGTTAACTTGAGTTATCTGATTAACTCTGACAGCACTTATTTCAACCCAGGTCTGATCTGATGTAATATTATGACTATTTCTGTGCAATTCCATTTCACCAGAGGGAGGGGGTCACTGAGGAAGAATCTGGTCTCCTTCAAACCGGCCTGCCGGTCTTTAAACCGGGTCAGAGTTCTGCTGATGGGTCCTGCTGGGTCAGGAAAATCCAGCTTCATCAACTCTGTCAGATCTGTGATGTTCGGAAGAGTCCTTCTCCTGCCTTTTATTGGCACTGCAACAAAGGGCTTCATCAAGAAGGTATAAAGTAAATAATCTGTAACAAGGAGTATTTTGCATGATACAAACAGTGACTAGTGAAGGTCTACACACCCATTGCACAGTCTTCACATTTTGCTGCCTTAAAATGTAATCTGAAAAGGGATCCACTTATTTATTTTCCTGTCGATCTACACAACCTAATCTACATTATTTTGTATACAACAAAAATATAAACACAACATGTAAAAAGATCCCAGAAATTTTCTGTAAGTAGAAAAAGCTGATTTCTCATAAATTTTGTGCACAAATTTGTTTGCATCCCTGTTAGTGAGCATTTCTCCTTTGACAAGTTAATCCATCAACCTGAAATATGTGGCATATCAAGAAGCTGATTAAACAGAATGATCATTACACAGGTGCAACTTGTGCTTGGGACAATTAAAGGCCACTCTAAAATGTGCAGTTTTGTCACACAACACAATGCCACAGATGTCTCATGTTTTGAGAGAGCGTGCAATTGGAATGCTGACTGCATGAATGTCCACCAGAGCTGTTGGCAGAGAATTAAATGTTAATTTCTCTACCATAAGTATCCATCGTCATTTTAGAGAATTTGGCAGTGTGTCCAACTAGCCTCACAACTGCAGACCACGTGTAACCACGCCAACAGGAAATGTGAATTATGTGGATTATAATTTATAGACATTTTTTGTAGGGGTAGATACATTTAGTAAAATCATTGAAATTGTTGCACGTTGAGTATATATTTTTGTTCAGTATAATTTTCCAAACTACTAAGAAATACAAAATGAGGATGCATTGATTGCTTTTGTCGCGACTTGACTTTAAAATTCATCTGAAGACTGTTATTTATCTAATTAACTAAGTATGTTTAAATTGTTACCTGATTAACTTAATCATGTAACAATGAACTCATTAGGATTTGGGGCACCACAAGAGCAGTTTTTTAAAGAGTTACCATCTCCCGAATGAAACTCTAAAAGGTGTTTACCTATCACATCATATAAAGAGTCAACTTATTAATCATAACCTCGTCTCATATCATCATTCTGAACAGTCCTAACCTCCTTGCATCTGTAATAACCCAAGCCTTATTTATGATTCAGTACTACACAAATTGGTTTAATTATTTATTTACTAGCTAATTAACTGAGAATACAGGATAAACATACACACTCTGCACCTGTTATTGACTGGAGACGTAATACGCTGAAAACAGGTCCCTAGTGGAATGACAACAATGTTGATGCTTGTTATTAAAGAGATGGAGAGAGAGGGACAGAGACACTTAACATTGGTACATTCAGAAAGTACTCTCACCTACAGTAACCATATAATTTGCACACAAACCGCCACCCGCTTTGAGTAAGAAATGATGAATGTATTTACGTGAAATGCCTGGGTTCGCCGGGGGTCTCTTGGTGAACAGGGCAGCCTTGGAAAGGGGTTTGGGCCTTTTCGCGGCACACTCGTAAGGCTCTGATAGTCCGAAATGGTTCCAACAAGTCTTCTATGGTTGTCCTTCTTTGTCGCTGTCCGGTATCCGGTGACTTGTCGTGAAGTCCTGAACAGAACTACAGAGTTGACTTTCGTTCCATTCACTCTTGAAGAGGCTTCTTTGAAGATAGGCTAGCCAGCCGTATCGATGGTTTGAGCTGAGTAATAGGATAGTCCTACTTCAATTCACTTTGGAAGAGGACAGCTTCACGTTTTTCTGTTCTGATGTGTTTTTTCTTAACCCATCATTTATATAGTTTGCTCAAAAGGGTCGGTTCTGGCAGGCTGGCACGCTCCCTGACCTCACTCCAGGCGGTAACTACTCAGTATGTAAATATTATGGAAAACAATTCTCTTATAGCTTGTCAAAATACATCCCTCTCTTAACAAAAACACTTTCATCATTTTCATATTACATGCACAACGCATAGTATGGAAACTTTGTATATGTAGTTAGTATACTTTCCAAGTTACAGTATTTCCTTTATAACATTTTTAATATGACATTTTAAGGCAGAAAAATGGGAAGACTGCAAGTGGTGTAGACTCACTAGCATCTTTAAGATACTGTAGATAGTGCCTTGACTGAGATAGAAACCCAATGAGTATAATTGTAGCAGACAGAGACATGCTTGATGTTTGGGAACATCTGGACTTCCATATCAATGTGTTCATGAGTGTGAGGACTCGCCCTGTGGTTGGGAGGGATGAGGAAATGTGTGTTAGGTATGTCTGTCTCTTTAGCAGTCGTCAGAGTTTGTCTAAAAAAACGTGCTCTCAAAACACTGTCCGCTCTCCATATCTACCCAGCTGAAGTCATATGACATCCGGTCAGAGAGAGGGGGGAAGCCCACAGCTCTGACCCTTTGTGATGTGTTGGCTCTGGGGGACGGCGAGAGGACTGGCCTGACTCTCACAGACGCACTGGCTGTTATCAAGGGATATGCCCCCGAGGGACATGATGTATGGTATTACCTATCTAAATGTAACAATACAATCAAGATTTTAAAAACCCTTAGTCTTACTGAGGATAAATATCAGAAAAGATGGGCCTATATTGCTTGCTATGGTTTGTCCACATTGGACACATGTAAACTTGGAAGGCCTACTTTTTAAATGTTTTATTGTTGATGCTGTTATAACCAACTTTGATAAATACACTAAATGTACAGTATCTGTTTTGTTTGCTTCTCATCAATAAAATGATTCTCCCACACAATAGTTTCAAGGTGAAGCGCCCATCAAAGCTGAGACTCCAGGTTACAGACCTGTTCCATCGATAAATGACCAAATCCATTGTGCGGTGTTCGTTCTGAATGCCTGCCAAATCATGTACACCAGTGATGACCTTACAGAGACACTGAGGACACTTCAAGCTGAGATTGCAGATCTGGGTGAGCTCATCCCAAAACTTCAGAGGGCAATTTTGATATCAGTTGATGTTATGTTTAACTGCATATCATAGCTACAACTGATTCCTCTCTCTCACTCTCTCCCTCACACACATGACACCGTCCTCTCCAGACATCCCCCAGGTGGTTCTGTTGACCCATGTGGACCAGGTGTGTCATGCCGTCCAAGAGGATGTGAAGTTTGTCTACTCCAGCCGCATCCTACAGGAGAAGGTAGGTTAAGTAATTCAAACGTTTTAATCAATTTAGATTCACTCAATAATATGATGGAACAGTATTTTTAAAGTTTTATTTGCAATCTATCATATGTTTTGCTGTGCCACAGATGCAGAAGGCAGCAGAGGTGGTGGGTTTGCCAGTGTCCTATGTGCTTCCAGTTAAGAACTACTCCAGTGAGTTGTCTGTGAGCTACAACACTGACATCCTGCTGCTGAGTGCAGTTCATCACATTCTCCAAGCTGTGGACGACACATATGAGGAAAACCACCCTCCCACCCCTGCAGACGCATCTGCAGAACCTCCATCTGCAGAATTTCACAACAAGCCCAGTAACCTTTTAATATTTGACTAGTAACCGAAATCATGTGCAGTTGTTTATTGTGATTGGATAATGTTTTCTTTGTTTTCTTTTGGGTGTAATTTTTTTCTCTCTAGATGTTGGAACCTACCTATGTTTATTAGGTTTAAAAAATAACAAGTTAATTCAAGGGAGACAAAGTATGTTGTACAATAAACCAATGAGAAGATGACAATGTCTGTTAGATTTTATGTTGGCCTATTGTATACTTTGAAACAGTGACGTGGATGCCAGTGGATGGATACCAGTGGTTCCCTACAAAATGTACAAATAACATACACTATTTTTTTCCCCTTCAATTTGCAAGAGTCTGCATCTATCTCACTGGAGAAAGCATCCGAGCGAGTTAAACAGTGCCCCTCTGTCTCTGTAGCCCATCTAGCTGATGCTGTCTGGTCAAAAAGATTGATATTGTTGCCACCCGTAGCATTGAATGCAAGGGAATCCAGTGAGAATTTGGCCTCCCTTGATATTTTTTGTTGTTGACAATAACAGCCAAATGTTGAGCTAAACTGAGTGAGCTCAACTGTGAATGGTTCTGGCACACCAAAGAAAAGTGTCAAGGGAAGCCAGTTTGGATTTGGCTTCACACCCATCACATCAAGCCAAATGTCATTGACAGAATTGAATTGTTGCAACTTGTGTTGTCCTCCGGTCAGATAAAATTGGCCCTTTCCTAAATTAGCCATGGACAGAGATAAGAATTTGGACTTGTGGTTTTACTTAATTCTAAGTACTGGCCAATGATTATAACAGCGATTCTGATCCAAACATAAATTCATACATTGTGCCTCCGGCCTGAGAGGATATAAGTTCAATATGTAGGTAGATTTAGTAGGCTAAAGTTAGGAAAAGGATTAGGGTGAGTACATTTTTTTTTTTTTTTTGCTAAGTACATTTTACAAAAGCTGGGGGGGTGTATGTTTGGACCGGGATAATTCCTTATTGATGTGGATAGCGAGGATTTTGAAGCTCTCGGGCTGCTTTGGAGTGCAGAGGGGCCTGAGCCCCTGATCCTGCCAGGATACAGATGGATGATGTAGATAGCCCACATAGGGGATTCACATTTGGTATTTCAATAGAGCTTCAGTTGAGTAACATTACTCAAAATGTCAGTTGTAATTGCACCTGCATGAAAAATCTTCATATTTGTTTTCTTAGTGCTGCCTGAGTTAGAATATCCCACGATAAGCTGCAGACCATACTATTTACCAAGAGAGATTTCATCTATATTTTTCCTAGCTGTCTATTTACCGCTACAAACCGATGCTGGCACTGACTGCACTCGAACTGTGTTGGGCCATAAGCAAACAAGAAAATGCATATCCATAGTCAGCGCTCCTAGTGGTCAGTGATTTTAATGCAGGGAAACTGAACTCCTTACCTCATTTTTACCAGCATGTCACCTGTGGATCTAGAGGCGAAGAAAAACTCAAAATCACCCTTATTACAGACACAGAAATACAAAGCCATGTATTTGCCAAATCTGACCATAACTCTATCCTCCTGACTCCTGCTAACAAGCAAAAACTGAAACAGGAAGTACCAGTGACTCTCTCTACATTTAAAGTGCATGCTGCCACCTACAGTGATGGAATGTATGATCAATCATGATCTTCTCAATTCTGTACTACCATGAAAATAAAATTCTAAACCAAATTAATTGCTAATTTCACCCAGAAGCACCAGCCCCGACAGTAGGTCTACTTACTACAGGTACATCCATGTAAGCTCCATCAGTCCACACTGTATTTCTAACAATCTGTTTTACGGCATCTGCATATGATACATCATGACTGATCCTATATCGCTGAACCTCTAGCCTCTCTCTGTACCTGGCATCCACCAAATGCTGCAGTGTTCTCCCCCACAATTCAGCATTTAACCTTCACATTGCTCCCACATTCACTGTAATCATGCGCTCCTTCACACATCTTTTCTTTCCTTTACACTGAGTAGCTACATGTCCCATTCTTTGGCATTTAAAACACTGCAGTGCATATGGGACAAATTATATACCATTGCAACTAAGGAATCCTATCTGACTTTCTCAGACCTCAACATCACTAATAAGCTTTCAATTATTTTACCCTCTTTCCTACTGATCAATCTTTTGGCCTCAATCACTCTGCCTCCCTTCACATTTTCTTCAATATCATCTGTGGACATAGATATTGAGACCCCAGTGATGACTCTCCTCAATCTAGCATATGCACCAGGAACATGGCTTTTAATCACCTTCCCATTTTCCATTTTCAGATTCTTCTCTTGCTGAGCCTGGCTACCACACAATATTAACACTCTACCATTTCCAATGAACCAAGCTAATTTCACTTCACCCACATTTCTCTACGACATTAGTTAGTCAGATAAGGTGTAAGTGAGGCCCTCTTGTCTCGTCAAACACTATCACCACTTTCCACCAACACATCATTACTCTTGCTTCCTACCTTGACCCTTATGCTTTCTTTACTAGATGCGCCAATGCTTTCTGTATCATGATCTCTCTTCTTCCTGTTTTTCAACTACCGACCATTCACGTCCTTGAACCTCATCCTACCGCTCCATACCATCAACACTGACACCCATATTGTTCTCAATCCAGCACAGCTGTTGCTTCACTAACTTTTCCTCCATTCCGTCCTCACTACTCGCTGCCATTTCCAACCTCTCGTCCCAATCGCCTCCTCTCTTCAATTATCTTGGACCTTTTTCAAAAGGAGGCGAGAGAGGACTGAGGAGAGAAAGCGCAGAAGTTGAGTAGTCTAATTGAGAAAAGGCCTGTCTCTCAATCCCCATCCCACCCCAGCCCAACAGTTGGAGATATTGCATTATCTAGCTAACTGCTGAGCTGCAACATAATTCCAAAGAAGAAGAACGGATGAGTCGACAAGGGCAGAGAAATATAATAACGGTTCCGACCCGGAACTGAGTTGTTGCTTTTTATTCGATTGATTCAATTTCAATTAAAACGAATTCGTTGCAGAATTACCAAGTTTGACACGAATAGAGGAGAAGATAACACCCGAAAGGCGCATCTTTAGATGTTTCTTGTCAAGGCAGGTTTACGGACAGCTGTATTACTTGGAGGGTGCCCTAGTGACATTAGCTAGCTAGGCTATGTAACTGTTTCTGTGACGCCGACTGACTTATATGTTATTGTTATCGTTTAATGTTTTTTTTTGTGTATTCGTCCACGATTTGCGTTTACTGGGAGTAGTGAGCGAGTTTCTCTGGATGTAGGCTATACCGACGAGGTTTTCTCCCAGGATCATCTTGCCAAAGCAGGCCAGAGTTGCTACTTTGTTTCAACATTTTTTTGCAGTCAGTAGGCTGTCAGTGTTTGAGAATCTCCACCTAACTTCCCCACTTTTGATTGACGCTTGAAACATTGTTGACCTTCTGTCACAAGCTGCTAAAACGCGGACCCGGTTACGTTGTAACCTGAAGGGCATCTCATTGATAAGAAACAGTACGTATCTGTTCTGTAACTGCTGTGACAACGTTTCGGTTTGATATATATATTTTTTTACTAGGCTTAACTCTTTATTAATAGGCACTCTGTAGCTAGTAAGAGTCTAAACGCCCTCGGACCTCTGTACGTTGACATTCTGCCTCCGCAAATACCCCCTGACGAGTGTGTTTGCATTCGTGTGTCATCACAGCACTGTCATGCTGCTGTCTCACTCCGACCTATGGAAAGTGTGTTTGGAGAACATCTACAGACCCTACACGGTGGTCCTCGCCACCATCACCGCTGCCCTGTACTACCTCTGGGGCCGTGAGGGCCAGGTCAGTCGCTCGGCCAGAGACTAGCTGCCTTCGGGGTACTGTCTTCTGGCTTTGAGAGCATGTGCATTTGAGCTCCGTCTCATTTAACCTCTAGTATTTTACTCTTGAGTGCTTCATAACTCTATCTGCAGGCACTTGCATTATGTCCATCCCTCACCTTAGTTTTTAGACCAGGTTGTAAGAACCAAATAAGTTAGCACCCAATATTGTATAGATATTGGACTTGATACCGCTATCGGATATAAATTAGGCCTGCACCCTGTAAGATATGCTTTCATCCACTGTTCCTCAGCACCTTTTACTCATATGCAGATGTTGTTCCATTGCCCAACCACTACATCTCGCAGAATATATGTCCCACAGTGTGTGATTATCTGTTTGGTTGTCTCTGCTTATTCCACACTGTTTTCACCCATTTCCATCTTCTCTTTCATTCTCCCTCTGTCTCTCTCTCACTTACTCCTGTACACATCTTTGATTAGTACCTTTTGCTTAAACACACACATGCTCACATACCCATGTCCTCTCTCTCACCCTCAGACACCAGTCCTGGTGTGTAGCGATGCATTCCGTGTGTTCCTACAGAGGCACTGTCCCGTGGTGGCTGAGCCCTTCAGCCCTACTCCCTGGTGCTGGGGAGGCCGGCTGCAGACACTGGTCAGAGTGCTCATCAAGTCCAGCCCCCAGGTCGACTACAGGAAGTAAAACAACCCAGAACCCACAACTTCCTTCCTTCCTCTCTACCCATAACCTCTCTAGTCATCTGCATATTGGGCCAACCTACTGTATACCATTTGAAACGGTATTCAGTTAAAAGACTAACCCTCCTGTCTCCTCCACTATCCTCAGTGAGTTGATCAGGACGGCTGACGGAGGTCAGATCTCTCTGGACTGGGTAGATAACGGGGACAGCGCTGCCTACCCAGAATGCTACTCTCGTCCCACAGTGCTCATCCTGCCGGGCCTCACAGGGAACAGTCGTCAGACCTACGTCCTCCACGCCGTCTGCCAAGCCACCCGCCGCGGATACAGGTCAGCCTGAGAGGCCATGACCATTCACTTTACCTGTCATGCTATATGGAATCCTTGGTTTAATCTCAAATACATTCTTGTTGGTTCTGGATTGGACTAGATTGGTTTTACAGTGCAGTATGGTAGCTTGACTGTCATCTGGAGTTGAGAAACACCGACATGGGCTCTTTGTCACTGTGCTGAGGTTTGGAATCTGAGATTAGATCTTTGTCTCTCTGTTTCCCCAGATGTGTAGTCTTCAACAATAGAGGGTTTGGAGGAGAAGAACTACTGGTAAATTTAGGGAATGCCTTTTTAAGTGCACTATTTTGCAAGCAGTTTGATAAGACATTATACTTCTGTTCAAAGGTTACATTGCACACAAACATCAATAATGTAACATAAGGTCTGTGCAGTGCTTCAGACTCGTAGTCTCATCCACATGTCAGCCCATGTCTTCTCTCCCAGTAGACTGATGATCCTAGTCCTGCCCCAGTAACCTACCCCCCCTCTCCCCCAGACCCCAATGACCTTCTGTGCGGCGGACACCTCGGACCTGGAGCGAGTGGTCCTCCATGTCAGGGAACTCTTCCCACAAGCCCCTCTGCTGGGCACCGGCGTGTCTCTGGGAGGGTAAGTGCTTAGAAAGGAAGAAAATGCATAGAGGTTATAACTGCTTAAGTCTGTTCATATCGTTTTTTTCTCCCTCTCTATACACTCTTCTGTCCCCCATCTTCTATCCTTCTCTTGTCTTTCTCTACCGCTTCTCCTGTCTTCTCCCTCACCCCTCCTATTCCTGACTGTATCACAGCATGCTCTTGTTGAACTACCTGGCTCGTAAGGGTAGTGAGGCAGGGCTTGTTGCCGGCCTCACAATGTCTGTCAGCTGGGACACCCTGGAGTCCTGTGCCTCGCTGGAACAACCAATCAACCGCCTGATCTTCAACCGACACCTCGCCAGCAACCTGTGCCAAGCCATTAACAGGTAAGACTGACTTGTCGTCTAGTTGTTGTGCTATCCATGTACGTGTTGCTGTGAATGTTGTTGCCATGGTTATTGGCCTTTCAAAATGAAACAAGACCTGTCATTACTAGCCTTTGTGTGATTACAACCCAAATATATGTCTGTCTCTCGCTTTCTCTCAGACACAGGAAGATGTTGGAGACTGTGGTGGATGTGGACCATGTACTAAAGGTAAGAACCAGTTTCATATGGTTTATGAGGTTCCATATCATTGTGTGTAGAATGAGTGTATTAGTTGTGCGCCGGTGCCCTAACTCTCCCTACGCTCCTGTGTGTTTACCCTCTCAGGCACGTACTATCCGGGAGTTTGACGAGCGCTACACGTCAGTCTTGTTTGGCTATAAGTCCTGTCTGGACTACTACCAGGAGGCCAGCCCAAACTACAAGCTTCCCAGGACGACAGTGCCCATTCTCTGCCTCAATGCGGCCGATGACCCCTTCTCCCCCAAACATGGTGGGTACTGCCTGGGTCAGAGGGAGACAGGATTGGGCCTGGGGTATAGATGGTTCTTAATTAGATTTTGGAAGCAACCCTCAAAGTTTATCATATATACAAAAGTATGTGGACACCCCTTCAAATGAGTGGATTTGGCTATTTCAGCCACACCCGTTACTGACAGGTGTATAAAATCGAGAACACAACCTTGCAATCTCCATAGACAAACATTGGCAGTAGAATGGCCTTACTGAAGAGCTCAGTGACTTTCAACGTGGTACCGCCATAGGATGCCACCTTTCCAATAAGTCAGTTTGTAAAATTTCTGCCCTGCTAGAGCTGCCCCGGTCAACTGTAAGTGCTGTTATTGTGTAGTGGAAACGTCTAGGAGCAACAACGGCTCAGCCGCAAAGTGGTAGGCCACACAAGCTCACAGAACGGGACCGCCAAGTGCTGAAGCGCGTAGTGTGTAAAAATCTTCTGTCCTCGGTTACAACACTCACTACCTCTGGAAGCAATGTCAGCATGAGCTGTTTGTTAGGAGCTTCATGAAATGAGTTTTCCCGTGCACAAAGCGAGTTCCATACAGAAATTATTTGTCAAGATCAGTGTGAAAGAACTTGACTGGCCTCCACAGAGCCCTGACCTCAACCCCATCGAACACCTTTGGGATGAATTGGAATTCCGACTGCGAGCCAGGCCTAATCACCCAACATCAGTGCCCGACCTCACTAATGCTTTTGTGACTGAATGAGTAAGTGTCCGCATACTTTTGGTCATGTAGTGTATATACTGAACAAATACATAATCACAACATTCAACAATTTATTCAATTTTACTGAGCTACAGTTCATATGGGGAAATCAGTCAATTGATATAAAGTCATTAGGCCTTAATTGATGGATTTCACAGGACTGAGAATACAGATATGCATCTGTTAGTCACAGATACCTTAAAAGAAATCTCATCACAGTATTTCTGTGCATTCAAATTGCCATTGATAAAATGCAATTGTGTTCGTTGTCCGTACCTTTATGTCTGCCCATACCATAACCCCCCGCCACCATGGGGCACTCTTTTCACAACGTTGATATCAGCAAACCGCTCGCCCACACAACGCCATACACGTGGTCTGCGGTTGTGAGGCCGATTGGATGTACGGCGGCTTATGGTATAGAAATGATGTCAAGAACAGCTCAAAAAAGCAAAGAGAAACGACAGTCCATCATTACTTTTAAGACATGAAGGCCAGTCAATCTGGAACATTTCAAGAACTTTGAAAGTGTCTTCAAGTGCAGTCGTAAAAACCATCAAGTGCTATGATGAAACGGCTCTCATGAGGACCGCCACAGGAAAGGAAGACCAGATTACCTCTGCTGCTGCGGATTATAAGTTCATTAGAGTTAACTGTACCTCAGATTGCAGCCCAAATAAATGCTTCACAGCGTTCAAGTAACAGACACATCTCAACATCAACTGTTCAAAGGGGGCTGCGTGAATCAGGCCTTCATGGTCAAATTGCTGCAAAGAAGCCACTACTAAAAGACACTAATAAGAACAAACTTGATTGGGCCAAGAAACACAAGCAATGGTAGAAGGTGGAATTCTGTCCTTTGGTCTGGAGTCCATATTTGAGATTTTTGGTTTCAACCACCGTGTCTTTGTGAGATGCAGAGTTTGTAAATGGATGATCTCCGCATGTATGGTTCCCACCGTGAAGCATGGAGGAGGAGGTGCAGGGGTGCTTTGCTGGTGACACTGTTTGTGATTTATTTAGAATTCAAGGCACACTTAACCAGCATGGCTACCACAGCCATATGTGGCAACTCCTTCAAGACTGTTGGAAAAGCATTCCAGTTGAAGCTGGTTGAGAGAATGCCAAGATTGCAAAGCTGTCATCAATGCAAATGGTGGCTAATTTGAAGAATCTCAAATATATATATTTTTGGTTACTACATGATGATTCCACATGTTTATTTAATAGTTTTGATGTCTTCACTATCATTCTACAAAGTAGAAAGTAGTACAAATGTAAGAAAAACCCTTGAATATGAGTAGGCTGTGTCCAAACTTTTGACTGGTGTGTGTGTGTGTGTGTGATCAATTGTTGGTCTTCATCTAAATGCTTCAAACTGAAATTCTCCTCCTGCTGTCTCACTCCCTTTCTCTTCTCTCTCTTCAGCTCTCCCGGTGGCCCTAGCCAAGCGCCTGCCTAACGTAGCGCTGTTGGTGACGTCCCACGGCGGACATATAGGCTACCTGGAGGGCCTTTACCCGCGTGGGGAGGGCTACATGGACCGCCTGTTCGGCCAGTTCATTCAGGCAGCCTTCGATCACCCAGGGGACCTCAAAGGGGCCTGCAGCATCAAGGAAGAGCTTCTGGATTGACCTCAGACACCCTGGTCATGTGATTCGGTCCTGATTGTTCTGGGACTGACCGATTAACTTCACCGGCATTACCACCCTCTCTTCTTTTTCATCTCAGGTGCTTATCCGTCGACCAATCAGACAGAGCTTAATGCAATAGACACTCTGACATCATGTAGGTAGGGACTTACAGACGGATGCCTTATATTACTACACACAGAATGAGAATATCTGGTCTTAAACCCGGTAACTCTTCATAAGTTTAGTGTTTCAAATGACTTACTGTTGAAATTAATCTGGCACACAAGCCGTCACCCTACTCTCCGACGGTGTCTCGGGGTGAATGGGATATGCAAAATGACACATCCATTCACCACACACTGTACAGGTTACACACTTGTACATGTGTGAAACAAGACAAATATAAGCACCCCCCCTATTTGACTTTTTGAATTTCACCCTTACTATTTCCTGTCATAATAAATCACATTGGCTTAGACGATGTAAACAAGGACATGAATAGATCACTCGCATTCAGTCTTCAAAAAGACAAGAAAGGGAAACGTTAATTTAAAATATTTCCCCTTGAACTGATGTTTAATTATGACTAAAGCAACGGATTATGTTAGAAGAATATACTTAGCTTATCACACAACACACAAATACTGGAAAAACTTGAATGAAAAGTTTATTTTAATCTTGTTTTTAAGCAACTTGGGTTTTATTCTCATATATATATATATATATATATATGGTTATGTGATTGTAATAGTGGTTAGCATACACAATAAAATACATGGAAATGTCTATGTACTGCAGTTAATACTTTATCATGTTGGTCAAGTAAATTTAAATTTAGGAGATCATTGAAATTTCAGTTAAGTGGAAATGCAATTTATTTTCAATTAGGATTTTTTTCATTGAATTGGAATTTTGATTCACATCCAGATTTGACTGAACTGAAATTGAATTTTGACCTCATCTGATTCCACCACAAAGAGGACAGATAAAATATTTTGAACATGAAGGAATGTTGTTATAAAATATACACAGTATGTATTACGTATCTGTGTAAAGGCTATATCGGAGAATGTATCAAATGCAAGCTATCTAAGACTTGCCTTACCGTTGGTCGTATCTCAGCCCGAACAGTGTGTTTGACAAAGTAGTATTTTTATCATCAAAAGTGTTGGAGATTGTTTTTGACTTTCTTGCAACATCCAAACCCAAGTTGGGAGGTCTATGATGAAGTTTTTCACAATTCCATTTCAAAACAATCTGGGATTTGCCACACATTCCACAACATAGCTTAGTCCTGTATACGTTCATGCGCATGATTTGACACAGAATCATAAAATCTATATCTTTATTTGCCTATAAAGTACTGTACACATTAGGCTAGACATGCTAAAGTAAAGGAGAGCAAATTGTTATCAGAAATGTCTGCTGGCTTTCCTCTCTTAGTTTACAAATACAAGTGTAAAATCCCCGATTGTTTCATTTGGACCAGTACCACTATACTAGCTATGCTATTTTAAATACAGCCTATGTTTGATAATTATTCTTGTGATTTTTGGTTGTTTATTTGATTTGCAGTATTTTTTTAAACTGAGGATGCACACATAAAGCTCTGAGATTGTCTAAATTATAATCAAATTTAAGATGCCGTGTAAGCTCTGACCTTTCCCAAGGACTAAACTATTTAATTCAGTGTGGGTACAAGGGTGAGTGACAACTCAGTGGTTTAAACCTAGGGAAAGCTCACGTTTGACTTTATTTCTTAGTTCTGGACAATTGTCTCACGCTTTGACTTGTTTGAAATTTGCACACAATTGTAAAAGTTTGAGTAAATCTGTTTTATGATTATGGACTATACTATACAGAATGTCTTGTGGTTATGTAACAGTTATTGGTAATATTGCACAATGTGTGTCATGACAATGGATCAACTATGTCTGTGTTTGTCTATCTTGCACTGAGTCACTGACTAAAGTAGTTACGGTAAAACAGGAAGATGGTGTAATGTTGTTTTTATGACGCTGCCATGACGATCACCAGCAGTACCCTCCTCTCCCATCACCACCCTATTAACTCTTATACATGTGTTATTACTCAGTAATAACAGCCGCTGGGACAAGACTGCCTGGACCTTGGGGGGAAGGCCCAACACACCACTATACCTGCTGCACTGCAATGATAATATGATTGCAATAATAATCTATTGTAACTTTTTTGTGACCTTCCATTGTTCTTTTCTGTTGTTACCATGCCACTAATTTAAATATTTGATCTGTATTCCTTAATAAAAACACAAACAGTTGTTATTTCTGTCGATATTCAGTTATAAGGGGCTTTCCCAGGTAAAGAGGATGTTAATTATTAATTTCCTAGACATATCTGACTTTATCTTAATCACTGCTGTAATTATCTCAAATGAGAGCAGCAATTCACCTTAGTTTGTTTGGTTGTCTTTATTATACCACTGTGTTGATCTCAGTGGTAAAACTAATAACAGTTATTGTTGGTGTTCCAGGTCTAAACCTCTCATCTTGGCGCCATACTCAGGTCATTAATGTAGTTACACGTAGAAATTGATTAACAGGATGGGTATCAATAATTAACTTAAGACAATAAAAATCCCCAGTCACAATGTGAACCCTTCAGCCTCGTTTAGATGACTTTAATGATGCTGGGCTGGAAAAGATCCAATGGCTGCCCGGTGGCTTTGTGTGGAAACAGCACCTGATAAAGTAGGGGGAGATTTTCCCACCTCTTGTTTTCCCCTCGGCATAAATCTAATCTGTTTATTGTACGATAAACGCACATTTCTGCTAGTTGAAACTGGTGGTTGAAAGTCACTTGTGGTGTTTTTCGTAATGTGCTGTTATGGTTTTCCCTAACTTTGACTCTTTTCTATCACTCCCATCTTTAAAACCTGCTATGACACATTTTAGTGCTAATACAATGTGGGTATTAATCTCTGTTTTAGCACACATGAAAAAGCAATTTACTCTAGGACAGTACAGTGCTTACTATAGAATTGTATAGTAAACTGTACAGTGGTATACTGTAGAATAATATACTACACACCATAGGTTTCCACGGGGGATGGGGGACATTTATTAATTAAATAAAAAGTCCCTGGAGGTCAGGGATCTCCCAGATAGCATTAGAACAGGTCATAGGCATTGGTAAAATGTGTAGAATTGCAAGAAATTAGCTTTAAAGGTCGAATTTGGAAACAAACATCTTTCCATATCTTTTGATATTTGTTTCATTAGTCCATTGTTGATATAGTCCTTAAATGTTTTACCTGTCAGCAATCAAGTTTTCAAGATGTATAACTTTCAAAATACAGAAATACAGCTGGTATGATGCATTTTGCATCACATAAGGGTGCGTTTTGCATCATACCGGCTCTATTTCTTTACTGTGAAAGTTATACAGTGCCTTGCGAAAGTATTCGGCCCCCTTGAACTTTGCGACCTTTTGCCACATTTCAGGCTTCAAACATAAAGATATAAAACTGTATTTTTTTGTGAAGAATCAACAACAAGTGGGACACAATCATGAAGTGGAACGACATTTATTGGATATTTCAAACTTTTTTAACAAATCAAAAACTGAAAAATTGGGCGTGCAAAATTATTCAGCCCCTTTACTTTCAGTGCAGCAAACTCTCTCCAGAAGTTCAGTGAGGATCTCTGAATGATCCAATGTTGACCTAAATGACTAATGATGATAAATGCAATCCACCTGTGTGTAATCAAGTCTCCGTATAAATGCACCTGCACTGTGATAGTGTCAGAGGTCCGTTAAAAGCGCAGAGAGCATCATGAAGAACAAGGAACACACCAGGCAGGTCCGAGATACTGTTGTGAAGAAGTTTAAAGCCGGATTTGGATACAAAAAGATTTCCCAAGCTTTAAACATCCCAAGGAGCACTGTGCAAGCGATAATATTGAAATGGAAGGAGTATCAGACCACTGCAAACCTACAAGACCTGGCCGTCCCTCTAAACTTTCAGCTCATACAAGGAGAAGACTGATCAGAGATGCAGCCAAGAGGCCCATGATCACTCTGGATGAACTGCAGAGATCTACAGCTGAGTTGGGAGACTCTGTCCATAGGACAACAATCAGTCGTATATTGCACAAATCTGGCCTTTATGGAAGAGTGGCAAGAAGAAAGCCATTTCTTAAAGATATCCATAAAAAGTGTTGTTTAAAGTTTGCCACAAGCCACCTGGGAGACACACCAAACATGTGGAAGAAGGTGCTCTGGTCAGATGAAACCAAAATTGAACTTTTTGGCAACAATGCAAAACGTTATGTTTGGCGTAAAAGCAACACAGCTCATCACCCTGAACACACTATCCCCACTGTCAAACATGGTGGTGGCAGCATCATGGTTTGGGCCTGCTTTTCTTCAGCAGGGACAGGGAAGATGGTTAAAATTGATGGGAAGAGGGATGGAGCCAAATACAGGACCATTCTGGAAGAAAACCTGATGGAGTCTGCAACAGACCTGAGACTGGGATGGAGATTTGTCTTCCAACAAGACAATGATCCAAAACATAAAGCAAAATCTACAATGGAATGGTTCAAAAATAAACATATCCAGGTGTTAGAATGGCCAAGTCAAAGTCCAGACCTGAATCCAATCGAGAATCTGTGGAAAGAACTGAAAACTGCTGTTCACAAATGCTCTCCATCCAACCTCACTGAGCTCGAGCTGTTTTGCAAGGAGGAATGGGAAAAAATGTCAGTCTCTCGATGTGCAAAACTGATAGAGACATACCCCAAGCGACTTACAGCTGTAATCGCAGCAAAAGGTGGCGCTACAAAGTATTAACTTAAGGGGGCTGAATAATTTTGCACGCCCAATTTTTCAGTTTTTGATTTGTTAAAAAAGTTTGAAATATCCAATAAATGTCGTTCCACTTCATGATTGTGTCCCACTTGTTGTTGATTCTTCACAAAAAAATACATTTTTATATCTTTATGTTTGAAGCCTGAAATGTGGCACAAGGTCGCAAAGTTCAAGGGGGCCGAATACAGTGCCTTGCGAAAGTATATCTTGAAAACTTGATTGCTGACATGCAAAAAGATGCGGAACTACTGTATATCTGCAATGGACCAATTATACAAACACCAAGTATATTTTTAGTGTAAAGTACTTAAGGATAAATACTTTTTGGGGTATCTGTACTTTACTATTTTTCTTTTTGACAACTTTTACCTTTACTTCACTACATTCCTAAAGAAAATCATATACTTTTTACTCCATACATTTTCCCTGACACCCAAAAGTACTAGTTACATTTTGAATGCTTAGCAGGTCAAGAAAAAGGTTCAATTCACACACTTATCAAGAGAACATCCCTGGTCCTCCCTACTGCACCTGATCTGGTGGACTCGCTAAACACAAACGCTTCATTTGTCAGTTATGGCTATCCGTAAATAAATTAAAAAACAAGAATAGTGCCATCTGGTTTTCTTAATATAAGGAATTTTTAATTATTTACACTTTTAATTTGACTTTTAATACTTAAGTAAGTTTTAGCAATTACATTTACTTTTGATACTTAAGTATATTTAAAAACAAATAATTTTTAACTATAGTTACACAGGTAGAAATGTATTTGGTGACTTTCAATTTTACTTGAGTCATTTTCAGTTAAGATATCTTTACTTTTACTCAAATATGACAATTGGGTACTTTTTTCACCACTGGTTGGAGGTCATTCCACTTATCCTTCCACTTACATTGTGTTTTCAAAATATCCCTCCATATACAGTAGAAGTCGGAAGTTTCCATACACCTTAGCCAAATACATTTAAACTCAGTTTTTCACAGTTCCTGACATTTAATCCTGGTAAAAACTCCCTGTCTTAGGTCAGTTAGGATCACCACTTTATTTTAAGAATGTGAAATGTCAGAATAATAGTAAAGAGAACGATTTATTTCAGCTTTTATTTCATTCATCAAATTCCCAGTGGGTCAGAAGTGTATATACTGTACACTCAATTAGTATTTGTTATATTTGTTAGCATTGCCTTTAAATTGTTTAATTTGGGTTAAACATTTTGGGAAGCCTTCCACAAGCTTCCCACAATATGATGGGTGAATTTTGCCCCATTCCTCCTGACAGAGCTGGTGTAACTGAGTCAGGTTTTTAGGCCTCCTTGCTCACACACACTTTTTCAGTCCTGCCCACATATTTTCTATAGGATTGAGGTGAGGGCTTTGTGATGGCCACCCCAATACCTTGACTTTGTTGTCCTTAAGCCATTTTGCGACAACTTTGTAAGCATGCTTGGGGTCATTGTCCATTTGGAAGACCCATTTGCGACCAAGCTTTAACTTCCTGACTGATGAGATGAGATGTTGCTTCAATATATACACATAATTTTCCTCCCTCATGATGCCATCTATTTTGTGAAGTGCACCAGTCCCTCTTGCAGCAAAGCAAAGCCTCCCCCTTTTTCCTCCAAACATAATGATGGTCACTATGGCCAAACAGTTCTAATTTTGTTTCATCAGACCAGAGGACATTTCTCCAAAAAGTACGATCTTTGTCCCCATGTGCAGTTGCAAACCATAGTCTGACTTTTTTATGGCGGTTTTGGAGCAGTGGCTTCTTCCTTGCTGAGTGGCCTTTCAAATTATGTTGATATAGGACTCGTTTTCCTGTGTTTATAGATACTTTTGTACCAGTTTCCTCCAGCATCTTCAAAAGGTCCGGGATTGATTTTCACTTTTTGCACCAAAGAACGTTCATCTCTAGGAGACAGAACATGTCTCCTTCCTGAGCGATATGATGGCTGCATGGTCCCATGGTGTTTATACCTGGTTACTATTGTTTGTTCAGATGAACATGGTACCTTCAGGCATTTGGAAATTGCTCCCAAGGATGAAACAGACTTGTGGAGGTCTACAATTTTACAGTATTTATACTATAGTTACCTGTAAATACTACAGTATTCTACAGTAAAGTCCACAAAACCACTACAGTAATTACTATAGTATTTATACCATAGTATACCAGAGTATTTTCTTCTTGTGGGAACCGCTCTCCCTTCCCCAGCCTGTGTATTTATGGGTGTTTTGAAGGAGTATGAGGAGTATCCCTTTCTCTTACCACTCCTTCATCCCCCTGTTCCACACTCCTCTGCCCTCCCTAATTTCTCCCCTTCGCCTCCATCTCTTCTTTTTCCCTGGCCCTCTTTACATCCACCTCCCTGAGTCTCTGCCCTCTCAAACACCCCCCTCCCCACCCATCCCTACTCCCCCCCCGTCACTCCTCCTCCTCTTCCTCCTCCTCCTCGGTTCCCCCGTCTTCCTCTACCTGGTGTAATAGGAGGAGCATCGGGGGTCTGGTTAATGATCCAACACTCTGGAGCTGTTGAGCAGATGGATAAGGAGAGAGAGGGAGAGGAGTAAAAGGAGAGAGAGAGAGAAAGGGAAAGAGAGAGGGAAAGAGAGAGAGAGAGAGAGAGAGAGAGAGAGAGAGGAGTATGAGTAGAGGCATAGAGGGACCTAGGTGAGGTCAGAAAGAGGGGAGTGAGAGAGAGGAAAGATACAGGATTAGGTAAATGTAGTGTGTTTGTGTCTGTACAAATGAGTGGACTCTGCATGGGGCCTAGGAGCATTTAGATCAAGTTACCCCTTCAGATGGAGACAACCTGATACAGGACCTACAATACTTTACCGTATCAGTGGATTTATGGAGTGCTGGAGGAAGGTCCTGAGCCTCATATGAAGATCCATGTAGGAACTGTAGCAGCTACACAGACTCACGCTCCTTCCTACCCCACCTCTCTACACAACCTACAGGTGAGTCTGACCGAAGTCTTTTCCCTTGTAGAATCAATGTCTCTGAGCCAAAATGAGACCGGTTGGAGCTACATCAGAGCTCAGTTGCAGTAACATGCATTTCATTTTAATGGGTCGAGTTGTGATTGTTGTGACTGGCTTGGGGGCCAGTAGATTTTTATGTGAGGTAATCATTTCTCAATTGTTAACCCAGGTAATGGAGGTCATTATCCCAATCCGTCCCATTTGAGTGTTTTTGTAGAATGGCTGCACTCCTAGAAAGCTAAATTATTGACAATTGCCTTACCTTAATTGTCATGGGTAAGAAGAGCCTGAAGTGAAAATAAGCAAGTAGTTTGTTGCAACATGACTGACATGCACTTTACATTTAACCAATAACATTTAGAAATGAAATAGTTTTGTCTTTAATTACAGAGTGGAAAATGTCTCTTTATCTCCTATATTGTTGTAAGTTGTTTGCTGGGTGACTTTACAATCTGTAACACCACGCCTAATCTCTGTCCTGTCCAATGTTCAGGGTGAAGGAAAGGTAATTGGGGTCACGTGAAGTGAGGGCGCTAGGCTAACCCTGGCTCAGTTTGTATTGATGTGGATGTGTGTGCTAGGCTAATTGCTAGGCTAACCTTGTGCTTTGTTTGCTCTGTCAACAAATGTATGCTCTGTCAACAGAGACCAAAACAGTTTTTAAATGACCACGAAATTAAGATGGCGAAGCATCTCACAATCAGTGCTATTGTAAACTGGTCAATGGAAACATCAGTTGGGTTGTATTTGTTCTTCACAGGTGTGTGTGTGTTTGTCCAAGTGTGTGTGCCTGCGTGTGTGTGCGTGTCTGTATGCTCATGCACATGCAAGCAATGATCTGTGTCCCCCAGGCCCAGTGAGATTATTGACATTGGAGGGGGTCGCTACATGTATATGCACAGACACACACGTTCAAGAAAACACAAACATTTTGTGCTACCATGAGAGAGTGGATGTCTTAAGATACACACCAGTTTTAATTCATGCCTGCACACACACACTAAAGGTAGCTTCGAATCCCCAAATAATTGTCTGACCTGTGAGACTACCAGGGGTACGAATATAATAGAGTCACAAAATACTGGCAGGTGGTAGTGACCATCAATAAATGACCAACAAGGCTTGGGTTAGTGATACCAGGTTCTATATGAGATGTCTTCCCAGGGTGGTACAGTATTCACAGTGCCCCTAGCTGGCAGCCCATCATTAGTGTCCATTATTCATGATCACAGTGTAGACCTCTCACTGAGAACTGACTGTGTGCCAATTTAATGACAGATACTGGGCATACTGTTTGTGTGTGCATGCATGTTTCGTGCAGCTTTTATGAGTGTGAATTAATGTGCAAATGTGCTTATATTTCATGTGTATGCTTTCATGTCCATGTGGTTACCTTCGTTTGACACCTCTCACATGCCTCCACCCCTCCCTTCAGCCATGGAGGGCCACGTAGATGAGCTGAGGCAGCAGCTGGAGAAACAGACCCTGATCAACCAGGAGCTGCAGAACCACAACAAGGACCTAGGTACGATCACGACCATGACTACCATGACCGCAAGCATAACTTAGATCAAGACCATATAAACATGATTGACCACAACAAAGACTGCAGCCATGAAATAAACCATGACTTAAAACACATTTATCCCAACCAATACAATGCTCTCCTGTCACCTCCAGAGAGAAGACTGCAGGAGAAGGAGAAGTTGCTGCAGGACCTTCACAGTCATTATCATGACCTGGGTAAGGGGATTCATGTGACTATGGCAACCCCCTGGGTGACGAATGGCAGCCATTTTGTGTCAGATCACTAACCATAGAACATCATGTATCTTAACCCTAATTTCCTGTGTGTGGTGTCTATATATCCCAGAGTTCCCTGCTCACGGGAGCAGTAATGAAGGGGAACCGGAGGTCAGGAAGAGCAGAGCGGCTGTCATGGCCCCTGAGCCAATCCCAGAAGAGCAGCTGGAGATCTTGAAGACCAAAGTCAAGAAGACCGTCAGGTGATTGGTTAGGGCTATGCATGATTGGCAAGGGCTATGCATGAGTTATGTGACACCAGTACTGTATGGTGGTGTGATGCCTCCTTCCGCAGCGAGACAAGTCTGATCGTCATGGCCATCCAGAAGAACGACTTCCTGAGTCGCCTTGACGATGAGCAGATTACCATGATGGTGGAGCTCCTGGTGGCCATCGACTTCAAACCAGGAAATGATGTCATCAAGGAGGGTAGTGAGGGAGACAGTATGTACATCGTTGCAGGTATGTGTGAATTTCTCTAAAACATTGCTCGGTGTTGCTACTGTACGTCTGATTATTATTCCCAATTAAACAATAACCCTCACCCCTCAAACCCCTCACCCCTCCTTCTCCACATTCAGAGGGTGAGCTCTATGTCAGTCAAGCAGGTCGTAACCTTCGAACCCTGACCTGCGGGGATGTCTTTGGAGAGTTGGCTATTCTGTATAACTGCAAACGCACTGCCACAGTCAAAGGTGAGATGCATTAGAACTTGACTATTGAGTGGTACACAATAACTAACTACGTGTAATTTCCTACTGTCTGTACTGTGCGTGTGCACTGAAATGAATATTGCTTGTTGTCATGAATAAATTGTCCGCCTCACTCCCCATCGTAGCTAAAACAGTGGTGAGTCTGTGGTGTATGGAGAGACAGACGTACAGAACCATCATGACCAATAAGTCCAAGAAGAAACGTGAACAGATAATGGGCTTCTTGAAGACGTGAGTTTACACACTTAACCTCATGACTTACATACTTGGTCATAGTCTCTTGGTCACACACACAAGCACACTGCTAATTCTGCTCTTATATGCTTACCTATCAGGTCTCGGACTCTGAACACCCTGAATGACGTTCAGCTCTCTAAGATCATTGACTCCATGGAGGAGGTTTGTGCTCAGCCATTTTACACACCTCTCCCATGCTAGATCGTTTTTTCCAGATAATTAACATATAAACCCCATATAAAATGTGTTGTTTCTTTTAGGTGAAGTACCAGAACAATGACGTCATTGTGCGTGAGGGAGCAGAGGGCAACACATTCTACATCATCCTTAAAGGAGAGGTACAGTAACGGGGACATGTTTGGTGGCTCTGTGATCCAAAACACTCTGTTTCTGTACATCCTTTGTTTGATGATCACAGGGAACAACAACTAACTACGCTAGTGGAGGATTGGCGTCTACAATACTCTTACCTGTGCTTACCAACCGATTTGTTTATTGCCAAACTCAACCTTTTGACCCGTCTGTGTCAATTTAACTTTATTTGCACTGCTCTCTTTTCAATGTCATAATGGTGCTGAATTGCCTATCAAATAAATCTGGCCTCGAGGACAAAAACGAGTGTGTGTGCATGTGTCTGCCCTCAGGTCCAGGTGACTAAAAAGGTGAACAGGCAGCAGAAACAGATTCGCAGGATGGGCAAAGGGGAGCATTTCGGGGAATTGGCCCTCATACGGTAACCATGGATACATTAGTACCTACAGTAAAGCTATAAAGAAACTTGCTGTTGTACAATAAAGGGACCTTGGTGTGCAGTATTAGCCAGTGTGGCTGCTCATTATGTGTGGATCTGTATATAACCTACAGTGAGATCCTGAGGACTGCAACCTGCACTGCTCTGGGCCCTGTTACCTGCTTCTCCATCGATAAGGAGTGAGTCTGAACAATTCAAATTGGATTTCTTGATCGGTTAGTTTCTTGGAATGATTGATGGTCTGTTATGTTCCCCCTCCAGGGTGTTTGAGGAGACGATCCCCATTGAACACCTGGAGCTCCATGATGAGTGAGTACAAAGACATTCTTAGTCCGTTTAGTTCTATATTTACCACTCTAGTCAGGCAGTCTAACTGTAGTCTGTGGTCCACCATCAGCTCTATGTTCCTGGAGGAGCCAGATGCTCCAGAGAAGACCAGTCCTAGTTCCTCTCTGAGGCTGAAGGACCTGATCCCTGTGCTGTACCAGGAGGGGCGCTACCAGGGAGAACCTGTCACCCTCGGAGTGGGAGGATTTGGTCGCGTTGAACTGGTACAAGTGTTTGGTGTTGTTGTGGTGTTTGGCTATTTATAGGTATAGTTAGTGGCTGAAACTAACTAATGAAAGTTTACTGCCCCCTTTAAGGTGCTTGAAAGCCAAATTCAAAGTGAAACGGCTCTTTTTAGATCAAAAGTTTATAACTGTTTTTGTTGTTTTCCCCAGGTGACCACGCTGCACCATGGGAAGTACTTTGCCATGAAGCGGGTCAGTAAGAAGCACATTGTTGCTAAGCAACAGGAGGAGCACGTCCTGTTTGAGAAGAGGATCCTCAAAGCCATCCAGAGTGACTTCATCGTCAGGTAACTGTGGGGCTAGGTGGCAGGTACTGTAGCCTAGTGGTTAATATTGCTCTTTCAAATCCCTGAGCCGGCAACGTGAACAAATCTGCCGTTGAGCAAGGCAGTTAACAACAACTGCACCGATAATGTCGATTAAAGCAGGCCACTGCACCTCATTAATTCAGAGGGGTTGGGTTAAATGTGGAAGACACATTTCGGTTGAATGCATTCACTTGTGCAACTGACTAGGTATCCCCTTAACCTTCAACCATCATCATCTACAATAACACTTTAACCCTCTTTGTCCCCTTGTCAATTGATGGTATTCATTAAGACTGTGGGGGTAGGCGACCTCTGACCTCTAACCTTTAATGTCCAACCATCATCATCTAAGTTAACATGTTAACCCTCTTTGTCCCCTTATCAATCGATGGTATTCATTAATCACTAAATTACTAAGGGAGAAGGGAAAACCATCAGACACTGCTGTGGCCCTCAAGGTCCAGGAGGACTGAGGAAACTGTACCATATTTAACCCTGTGTTATCTCTTGCTCACTGTTCAGGCTCCATTTTGCCTTCAAAGACACTCGCTACATCTACATGATTATGGAGTTCTGTGCAGGAGGGGAGATCTGGACCAAGCTCAAAGAAGTGTGAGGAAACATTGCTGACTAAGTCTACTTTTAAGTGATCATGCACGAAAAGCTGGAGTTTTGGAGGATTTGTCGGCATGGGTGTTGTTAGGCCCGAGATGAAATCGAGCCAATATATCCTCCAAACACTGGCTTCAAGGGCATCCCTTTTATAGAAAGGGTTACCAACATATTCAAATAATGATTGACATACTTTCATTAAAACTTTATTTTGCTTAATTTATTCATACTATTTCATCTTTCCACAAGATATAGTCCCGACACAAAACTATGGTTGCTACACAAACCGGCTCGTCGTTCGTTCTATCGGTTCGGTTGACAGAGACGCAACCCAGTAGTTCCGTCTTTTTTATCTATATCTATGGATGCGACCCAGTCGTTTGTTCTAAATGTTCCATTGCCATACTGGCTGGCAACATTATTATCCCTTGCTTGCTAGCTAGCCAACAACGTCAAACAGTGTAGCCAGAATAACAACAGTAGCTGCCTTTGCATTTGTTTAAGCAGTTTTCTAGTGACATTTATTTGAATACATCCATAACAATAAGTTAATGAGGCTAAATTTCACCTGGCATAGAAAATGTGCTCTCTCATCAGGAAAGTGTTGTTCAGAGCAGCTAGCCAACATCACAGCTAACACAAACACTTCAAACTGAAGCTGGAAAGACTGCAAACTAGCTGCGTTTCATTTAGTTTGACCTTTTTCAATTGACATTTCTTTGTATATATCCATAAATATGATGCCAGCTTATTCATGATTTCGACTGGCTGAGAAACGTTGCCTGCCTGTCTGTCTCGTTCCTTCTCCCGACACGTTCATTACTATGGGACAGCTGGAGATTGAATTTGAATGTGGAAACAATGTTGCAAATGTCGGAGAGACAAACAGCAAGGTTTATACAAATCTCCGCTGTTGACAACTAAATGTTAGTCGAAAAGAAATGTGAGATAATGTCTAGACACTTTTTATAGTGGAAATCAAGTTTATAAATTGCCTGGCTGGGCTGATGAGACAGTGGATTGCGCAGTTAGATGGAAGAGTAAATAGGAATTTGAAAGTCATAGATTTAGCCAGTGGTAACTTGTGGAATAGACACTGTCTGGAATGCGGTTTTAACCAATCAGCATTCAGTATTAGAACCCCCCCCCCGTTGTATAAATTCAGATATACACAACTGAGGTTGAAGATTTATCTGCTTTGTCTCTGTGTTTGGCAGTGGTCGCTTCGATGAGCCCATTGCTGTGTTCTGCACTGCCTGTGTAGTAGAGGCCTATGCCTACCTCCATAAGAAGGGCATCATGTACAGAGACCTCAAGCCTGAGAATCTGATGCTGGATGCCAAGGGCTACGTCAAACTGGTGGGTGATATGTTAATGATAACATCAGGCTCTCCCTCTTTCATTGCTTCAACTCTTCAATCGCTTGCGATGCTAAAGAGTTCATGCATTCAGATAAGTCTCTGTGTGTGTATTTGTGCATGTTTGAATGTGTGTGTTTTTACATGTAGGTGGACTTTGGTTTTGCTAAGGAGTTAGTTCACGGTGATAAGACCTACTCATTCTGTGGTACTCCTGAGTACATGGCCCCAGAGATCATCCAGAACCAGGGACACGACTTCGCTGCTGACTTCTGGTCCCTGGGCATCCTGGTCTATGAGCTGCTGGTGGGGAGGTACTGTACAGATCAGCACGGAAAGGGTTAAAGCAGCTTGATATTTCAGTGAACAAGAAAGGTGACTGACAGAATGATTTACTGTATAGTGTATAGTACAACATTTACAACAGCTCCAACAACAACATACACACACCGGATTATCTAAAATACTGTTTTACCACCGGACTGTTTTACCTTTCAGCCCCCCATTTTCCAGTTCCGAGCCCGCAAAGATCTACCCTAAAATTTTGGATGGGTTGCTCAAGTTCCCCCCTTACATGGGCGAGGGGGCCAAGTCCCTCATCAGTAAACTGTGCAGGTTAGAGATGATGTGTTAGGTGCAGGATATAGTGTGATGTTATAACTCTTTTTCATACTTGTTTTGATTGGTTATTGATGGTTTGTGTTGTGTTGTGGCCCACAGACCTCGGCCGGGTCAGAGGCTGGGAAACACCAAGAATGGGATCAAAGATGTCCGCCATCACAGGTAACCATGAGGATCCCAACCGTCTGGTGTGGGTTTGTTGGTGTTGGAACTGTTGTAAATGTTGTACTATACACTGTACAGTACATTTTTCTGTCAGTCACCTTTCTTTTATGAGGATTCCTCCCCCTCTCCTGTATTCCCCTCCAGGTGGTTCAGTAGTATGAATTGGCACAAGCTTCGTGTGGGCCAGGTGGAGGCTCCTACAATCAGACTCATACACAAGGTCAGTCTAGCCTCAGAACACATCTTTAAAAAAAAAATCTATGTGAAGCTCAACAGGTAACTCTTTACATTTAAGGTATACTTCTAAGGATTTATAAACGGGTTGATAAGTAGTTTACAAATGGTAAATTATTAGTTTATAGTATATGTGGTCTATAACGAAGTTCCCCACCATTGCGAGAAAACCTACTGCGAGAGGTTCTGATGCATCGACATAATACCACAGCGCAACGAATCAAACCAAATTTCTCTGCAACAGCTGTTAGTGAACACAATTTCCTTTATAAAGCTTTTCACACTTTATAAAGATCAAATACAAGTTCAAGGTACGGATTGAGTGGTAAGTAGTTGTCATTTAGTCACTGTGTCATATCCAGTGTCAACGTCCTTCCCAGACAGCCACTGATCTGAGCTCTTCCCCTCCCCTTTTCCTCCAGGGTCCATGCTACATCAACTTTGACCGCTTCCCCTTCGACCAGGCTAAGGCCGACGAGGAGTTCTCCGGCTGGGACAAACACTTCTGACTCCAACCAGAACCAGAACCTGAACCAGAAACAGTCCAAGAGGGTCAGAGTTCAGAGGTCACACCGGGGCTCACTGATAGGTGGATCCAGACCAGATTACTTCTTGGTGACCTCAATGGTCCCGTTACCTTTTAGACTCTGAAAGACCAATGCACCGTAGGGGCAGGAATAGGACTATGCCCAGAGCCATAGATACACATGGATAGGTTCTGACTACTTTGTAATAAGGCTCTAATTTCACCATGCTGGCTTCACAGAACCCTCTGGTAAAAGATACTGTACAACACTGAGAGGTATGAAGTCAAATGTGTGAATAAGAACAGCCACTCATGCATACATACTTTCTAATCTTTGTGGATGCCATCTTAACTTGACATGTGCTCACTGAAAGCTGTATGTGTGTGTTGTGCTCAAAAGAAAGATGAGTAAATATAAATGGCTGGATGTAATGTCTCATGTTGGACAAAATTTATGAATTTACCCTTGACACTCATAGTACTGTGTAACTCTGGATGGCATTGTCATTGTATTTACTGTGTTAGTGTCTATGCCTTGTAGCATATACTGTCTGTAAAGAATACTAAATGTATGTGTTTCACTTTCAAATAAACATAATGACCCCTTAATAAACATAGAGAATAGGTGTTGTAGTACAACATGTCAACACTAGGGGGCTGAATAGGAAGGAACACCATCTGCTCTCAGTACAGCATAGTGTGTTCTCAATGTCTGTTCTCTGAGTCCTGTAATGTAATTTAGTACAGACAGCAGGTTTTGTATGGAGTGATGTACTATGTATTATTCAAACATCATTACAGTGTCTGTTAGATTGACTAAAGCTCTTTTAAGTCATCAGTCCACTCACGACAAACAACTCTTATCAGGAAGGAAATACAAAACAACAAATCAATCTCCTGGGGCTATGCCTAATCTGTGATGGTGGGCTGAAGTACAACGGTTTCCTATTGGATTAAAAAGGCGCTGAATGATTGATCAATATGATTGTTCCGAGGGCAGTATACATTGTCATTGACAATAATACTATTATGATAAATCATATTTTTGATAAGCTGCCAACAACAGCTTTCAGTGTTTGTTACTATTGTTTTTCCTTTCTGTGTATCTGCCAGGCTGTCATTGTAAATAAGAATTTGTTCTTAACTGGCTCGCCTGGTTCAATAAAGGTTAAAGAAATAATAAGCTAGATAACATACATCTGTATGGATCCTGACTTTTTGTGAAGAGTATTATAACCACTGTTCCACATCCTGATTAAGGTATCCCGTGTGGCTTAAATCGACTTAATAAACATGTTTCTTGTTATATGTCTTACTGACAGTCTGTTTCACCCCAGGGAAACCTGTTCTCCTCACTCACTGTGCTACGGATTTCAACGCACTTTATGAATGTGATCTTATTTAGAGGTTTTCTACCACTACTGATTTTGAATTGAAGTCACAGAGAGGTAGAGCTCTGTCATGGCAGGCTTTTGAGGAGGAGGAAGAAGAAAACAACATTGTTTCCTTCTGTAAGGCATGGTTTGAAATGTACATCATTAGGACCTGGAGGAAAATTGGGGAGGGTCATGCTTTTTGCATTTCTGTCAGGGTGAGGGTTTAGATTTAAAAAAAATCTAGTCCAGGGGAGGTTAATGTCATTTGTAATTGATGAAATGTCAATATTTCTCAGTGTTTTAGAATTAGTTGCTTATTAGGCTAAACACTGAGTGTAGAAAAAAACATTAAGAACACCTGTTCTTTCCATGACATAGACTGACCAGGTGAATCCAGGTGAAAGCTATGATCCCTTATTGATGTCACTTGTTAAATCCACTTAAAAGCTGTGTAGATAAGGGGTTGGGGACAGGTTAAAGAATGATTCTCAAGCCTTGAAACAATTGAGACATGGATTGTGTATGTGTGCCATTCAAAGAGTGAATGGGCAAGACAAAAGATTTAAGTGCCTTTGAACGGAGTATGGTAGTAGTCGCCAGGTGCACCGGTTTGTGTCAAGAACTGCAACGCTGCTGGGTTTTTCACACTCAACCGTTTCCAAAATGTATCAAGAATGGTCCATCACTCAAAGGACATCCAACCAACTTGACACAACTGGGAGAAGCATTAGAGTCAACATGGGCCAGCATTCCTGTGGAACGCTTTCGACTCCCTATGGGGTCCATGTCCTGACGAATTGAGGCTGTGCTGAGGGCAAAAGGGTAGGGGGACGCAACACAATATTAGGAAGGTGTTCTTTTTTTTCTTTAAGGGGTGGATCAGTTTAATATTGCGGAAAGATTGTTGCTTCCATCAATGTAATTGTCTGCATCACTTCCATTCCCCCATATATTTTTGGGGAAAATATATATATCCATATGCATACAAGTATACATACATATATCATACATATATTCATATACTGTATATATACACATACCTATATAGATATACATACTTTTTAAAGAAAAAAATGTTTTTTTTTTAAGAGGAAGGTGTTGTTGTGTGTGTATCGATGTGTGCCTGATGCCACCCCTCATCTCTGATTAGCTACTGAGCGCACAATATCAAGTGCGCCTATAGTCTATTTAGCGTGGTCTCAATCAAATGATCCATAGCCTATATGAAGTGCATGCTCGAGAGCAAAGTTATATTTCCAAGAAAATGTACATCCTTCCTGAGTCTTTTGCACTGCTGGGATGGTGGAAATAAATACTGTCTGATTAGGCCTAGTCTCAAAAATGCAATATTGCACTCGCGGACGAGCCTATATGTTCTGTTCAGTTCAAAAAGGAGAGCGTGAATATGAGAAGAAGGACCGGAGGTCAACTTTGATAGCTTGCTACCACTATTATTGATTTGAATAAAACAATATGTTTCTTGCCATGATGTATTTATCAGAGGTATTGACGTCACAATAAGCCAGATTCAAGTAACTTGGTGCTGAAACTTGAAGCAGGACAATCAATCTGAGCAATCATGGTGCTGGCTCCTAACCAATTCTGCTATTTTGTCAGTTTTTTCGCAATATTTGTAAATGATTTTGTACATAATGTTTCTGCTACCGTCTCTTATAACTAAAACCAGTTTCTGGATATCAGAACAGTGATTACTCACCTCGAACTGGATGAAGATTTTTTCTTTAATGAGTCTGACGCAAAGGATATACTGTTTCTCCCAGACCAGGCCCAAATCCCCAGTCATTCACATGAAGAAAAGAAGGAGATACAGGGGGCGCAGAGCAGGGTGCCTTGTGAGGATTCATCTAGGCCTTCCTCTGACACTAGGCGGTGTCAGAGGAAGGCCCAAAGAATTGTCAAAGATTCTAGTCACCCAAGTCATAGACTGTTCTTTCTACTACCGTATGGCAAGCACTGCTGCTACTCGCTGTTTATTATCTATGTATAATCACTTTACCCCTACATACATGTACAAATTACCTCAATTACCTCGACTAACCTGTATCTCCACACATTGACTTGGTACCAGTACCCCCTGTATATAGCCTCGTTATTGTTATTTCATTACTTTAAATTTTTTTAAAGTTTATTTAGTAAATCTTTTCTTAACTATATTTTCTGAAAACTATATTGTTGGTTAAGGGCTTGTAAGTAAGCATTTCACGGTAATGCTGTTGTATTTGGCGCATGTGACAAATAACATTTGTTTTGATTTTAAATGTAGGCCTAACTTTTGAAAGTAATATGCTTAGATTCATCATGACGTCTCAGATTTAATTATTTGCAAACAGGGACAGTTTTGTTGTAAACAAGACACACTGATTTGGCATTGGAAAAATATGATAAGATGAATGCATAGGCCTTTCTCTCTGTCAATTCTTATCCTGTAATTTTTGTGGTATTAAAAAAGATTGTAAAATTAAGTAGAATTTGTCTTCAAATATGATGATCGATTCATGCAAAGCTTTTACTATTAAGGCTATCTCTCCACACCTACTCTTGTCCACCGTGGTATGCTAACCCATAACCTTCTGGCTCGCAGGCCTGTGCACTATAAAAATGCATGCGTTGCCATGTAATGGACAAATAACACTTTCTAAAACTACATATCTAATTCTGGTAAGTGGTAGCCATGTTTTCTGCTATCCTCTTTGTGTTTTCATTTTGACATATTTAAAATATATGTTTTATTTCAGAGGTCAGACTTTCTCCAGGTAACCCTTATTATAAATAACATACACTCTGTAAGGTGAAGTGATCCGTAACCTAGAAAGCTCTGGGTTCTGTTTGTCAGGACAGAAGGTAGTTTCAGATATCCTCCTTCACTTCAGACAGACAGTCTGCCTCAGAAGGGCAAGGCTGACAGGGCTGAGGCCCTGACTTCCCAACTGTGGGCCCCTGGAGTAAAGCTTTCTGTGTATAATAATAATAATAACTTATTCAACTTTTATAGTGCTATTCATTACATAAAGAATCTCAAAGCGCTTTTAAGCAACACAAAAAAGTCAAGCAATTTAGAAAACAACACCAATATCATTCATGAGATGGAAGGTCATGTGGAGGGTCCGTAAAGTGTATGGCTCAAGTGGTCATCGGAGGGAGGTGGTTAAAGGGGAAGAGCAAGCAAAGATGGTCAGCTGGAGCAAGTCCCGGGGCAGGCAGCACAGTGTCATCAAGGTGTATCAGAGTCCTGATGAAGTTTGAGCTCAGCACTTGCAGTTCATGGACTCCCCAGTTGGTGTAGCTAGATACAGTAGATACTACTGCTTCACTTCTACCAAAATCAAGAACCCACTTGGGCACAGATCAAATTCAAATAAAATGTTATTGGTCACGTGCGCTGAATACAACAGGTGTAGATTAACAGTGAAATGCTTACGTACGAGCCCATTCCCAACAATGCAGAGTTTAAAAAAGTAAGACAAATATTTGCTAAGTAAAAAGGAAATAGGAACACAATAAAAGCAATAAGGGGTATACCAGTACCGAGTCAATGTGCAGGGGTACGAGGTAGTTGAGGTATTGAGGTAATACAGTACGTACATGTGGGTATTGGTAAAAGTGACTAGGCAATCAGGATATATAATAAAGAGAGTAGCAGCAGCGTATGTGTGAGTGTGAAAGTATGTCTGTGTGAGTGTGTGTGGCGTCAATATGCATGTGTGTGCGTTTTTTGTGTGTGAGTGTATGTAGTGTCTGTGTGTGTATGTGTGTGTCACGACTTCTGCCAAAGTCGGCTCCCCTCCTTGTTCGGGCGGCGTTCGGCAGTCGACGTCACCATAATTTGCAAATAAATTCATTAAAAATCCTACAATGTGATTTTCTGGATTTTTTCCCCTCATTTTGTCTGTCATAGTTGAAGTGTATCTATGTTGAAAATTACAGGCCTCTCTCATCTTTTTAAGTGGGAGAACTTGCACAATTGGTGGCTGACTAAATACTTTTTTGCCCCACTGTATGCTGCTGTTGCCCTCTTTCCATAAAGGCTAAGTCTGATTTACTCAGCTGTGAAGTGAATACTGATTCAGCTCTGTCCTCTGGCAGCTGCTATGCAAATCAGAACAAGAGGAAGGTTCAGTCAAATAAGTAAAAAAAGAAAAAAGGTCTATTTGAGTGTAAATCAGCACATAGAGTTGTCCCTAGCGAATCATTTGAGGTAGGATAATGGTGTGTGGAGACATAGATTTCTTTGGAATTCTGGTTGGAACCCTTAGGGAAGCCGTGTAAAACGTTTTGTGAGCACCCACACTCTGTAAGGCAGTGCCATAAAAGCACTCACATAGGTCTACAACCCCCTAGATACATTTGTTTACAGATGAGTATGAAACATATACCCAGTGGTACTCCCACACAACATCTGTACCACACCTCAGCAAATGCTTTCCGCCAATTGGGGTTCTTTCACAGTTACCAAAACACTCACTATTCACTAAAACAGTTTAACTCCTGAGACAGACACAATTCCATTTCATGGGCCCATAGCCACGGGAAATAGGGGTGCTGGGGGTGCTGCATGAAATATTTTGGCCAAAATTAGGCTACAGTATATTTTATTACTCCTGTCTGAACGTTAGAGAACATAATGTATAGCATAAAATACTACACCAAAGAGCCTAATTTAGCTACAGAGGATCAATAGCTTCTAAATAAATTGCTATGGATTATGTTTACTCATTTTAATTTTAAAAATGACTCACTCCAGAAATAAGTCTCTCACTGTTGCCGCCTGCTACCGACCCTCCTCAGCTCCCAGCTGTGCCCTGGACACCATTTGTGAATTGATCGCCCCCCATCTAGCCTCAGAGTTTGTTCTGTTAGATGACCTAAACTGGGATATGCTTAACACCCCAGCAGTCCTACAATCTAAGCTAGATGCTCTCAAACTCACACAAATCATCAAGGAACCAACCAGGTACAACCCTAAATCTGTAAACAATGGCACCCTCATAGACGTTATCCTGACCAACTGGCCCTCCAAATACACCTCCGCTGTCTTCAACCAGGATCTCAGCGATCACTGCCTCATTGCCTGCATCCGCTACGGGTCCGCAGTCAAACGACCACCCCTCATCATTGTCAAACGCTCCCTAAAACACTTCTGCGAGCAGGCCTTTCTAATCGACCTGGCCTGGGTATGCTGGAAGGATATTGACCTCATCCCGTCAGTTGAGGATGCCTGGTCATTCTTTAAAAGTAACTTCCTCACCATCTTAGATAAGCATGCTCGGTTCAAAAAATGCAGAACTAAGAACAGATATAGCCCTTGGTTCACTCAAGACCTGACTGCCCTCGACCAGCATAAAAACATCCTGTGGTGGACTGCAATAGCGTTGAATAGTCCCCGCGATATGCAACTGTTCCAGGAAGTCAGGAACCAATACACACAGTCAGTCAGGAAAGCAAAGGCCAGATTTTTCAAGCAGAAATTTGCATCCTGTAGCTCTAACTCAAAAAAGTTCTGGGACACTGTAAAGTCCATGGAGAACAAGAGCACCTCCTCCCAGCTACCCACTGCACTGAGGCTAGGTAACACGGGCACGACTGATAAATCCATGATAATCGATAACTTCAACAAGCATTTCTCAACGGCTGGTCATGCCTTCCTCCTGGCTACTCCTACCTCGGCCAACAGCTCCGCCCCCCCGCAGCTACTCGCCCAAGCCTCCCCAGCTTCTCCTTTACCCAAATCCAGATAGCAGATGTTCTGAAAGAGCTGGAAAACCTGGACTTGTACAAATCAGCTGGTCTTGACAATCTGGACCTTCTATTTCTGAAACTATCCGCCGCCATTGTCGCAACCCCTATTACCAGCCTGTTCAACCTCTCTTTCATATCGTCTGAGATCCCCAAGGATTGGAAAGCTGCCGTAGTCATCCCCCTCTTCAAAGGGGGAGACACCCTGGACCCAAACTGCTACAGACCTATATCCATCCTGCCCTGCCTATCTAAGGTCTTCGAAAGCCTAGTCAACAAACAGATCACTGACCATCTCAAATCCCACCGTACCTTCTCCGCTGTGCAATCTGGTTTCCGAGCCGGTCACGGGTGCACCTCAGCCACGCTCAAGGTACTAAACGATATCATAACCGCCGTCGATAAAAGACAGTACTGTGCAGCCGTCTTCATCGACCTGGCCAAGGCTTTCGACTCTGTCAATCACCATATTCTTATCGGCAGACTCAGTAGCCTCGGTTTTTCTAATGACTTCCTTGCCTGGTTCACCAACTACTTTGCAGACAGAGTTCAGTGTGTCAAATCGGAGGGCATGTTGTCCGGTCCTCTGGCAGTCTCTTTGGGGGTGCCACAGGGTTCAATTCTTGGGCCGACTCTTTTCTCTGTATATATCAATGATGTTGCTCTTGCTGCGGGCGATTCCCTGATCCACCTCTACGCAGACGACACCATTCTGTATACTTCTAGCCCTTCCTTGGACACTGTGCTATCTAACCTCCAAACGAGCTTCAATGGCATACAACACTCCTTCTGTGGCCTCCAACTGCTCTTAAACGCTAGTAAAACCGAATGCATGCTTTTCAACCGTTCGCTGCCTGAACCCGCACGCCCGACTAGCATCACCACCCTGGATGGTTCCGACCTAGAATATGTGGACATCTATAAGTACCTAGGTGTCTGGCTAGACTGTAAACTCTCCTTCCAGACTCATATCAAACATCTCCAATCTAAAATCAAATCTAGAGTCGGCTTTCTATTCCGCAACAAAGCCTCCTTCACTCACGCCGCCAAACATACCCTAGTAAAACTGACTATCCTACCGATCCTCGACTTCGGCGATGTCATCTACAAAATAGCTTCCAATACTCTACTCAGCAAACTGGATGCAGTTTATCACAGTGCCATCCGTTTTGTTACTAAAGCACCTTATACCACCCACCACTGCGACTTGTATGCTCTAGTCGGCTGGTCCTCACTACATATTCGTCGCCAGACCCACTGGCTCCAGGTCATCTACAAGTCCATGCTAGGTAAAGCTCCGCCTTATCTCAGTTCAATGGTCACGATGGCAACACCCACCCGTAGCACGCGCTCCAGCAGGTGTATCTCACTGACCATCCCTAAAGCCAACACCTCATTTGGCCGCCTTTCCTTCCAGATCTCTGCTGACTGTGACTGGAACGAATTGCAAAAATTGCTGAAGTTAGAGACTTTTACCTACTTCATCTCCCTCACCAACTTTAAACATCTGCTATCTGAGCAGCTAACCGATCGCTGCAGCTGTACATAGTCCATCGGTAAATAGCCCACCCAATTTACCTACCTCATCCCCATACTGTTTTTATTTATTTACTTTTCTGCTCTTTTGCACACCAGTATCTCTACCTGCACATGACCATTTGATCATTTCTCACTCCCGTGTTAATCTGCCAAATTGTAATTATTCGCCTACCTCCTCATGCCTTTTGCACACAATGTATATAGACTCTTTAAAAAAAAATTCTACTGTGTTATTGACTTGTTAATTGTTTACTCTATGTGTAACTCCGTATTGTTGTCTGTTCACACTGCTATGCTTTATCTTGGCCAAGTCGCAGTTGTAAATGAGAACTTGTTCTCAACTAGCCTACCTGGTTAAATAAAGGTTAAATAAATAAATAAAAAAATAAAAAATGTTTATCACAAGCACTTACAGTTGGGAAGGCTGCAATTTGTGCAGCACGTGCACCAAATATAGAACAGCTTGTTGCGTTGTGGCCAGAGATATAATCCATTGAATTTTGGAACCTCTAACCCTTGCACTTTGACTGTTAAACTAATGGGTTCACTAGCAATGGGTACACTAGCGATGGCTGCCAATCCTGACTTGAATGGGAAATGCCATCTATGGATTGATTATATATGGTTGGTTGTGGCTGTCAGTTTGCCTTTCACAAATTTCAAAATACAATCTTGACGAAAACGTAGGCCTACTGTTTGGCAAGCAAATGCCTACTGCAGAAAAGAGGAGACTAGTCTGACTGTAGAAGCTAACAATTCTGAGTGATTCTGAGTGAACAGCACTGATTTTCAAAGTAGCTTATCTTGAGATATTGGCACGAGTGCATCGGGCATCACCTGTGAGTAGCCTATACTTCATCTTCAACATTGGGTGAGTCAGTGTCACTGGAAGATTTATTTTGTAGCCTACTGTAGCCTAGACTAAACTCAGAAAAAAATAAACATCCCTTTTTCAGGACCCTGTCTTTCAAAGATAATTTGTAAAAATCCAAATAACTTCACAGATCTTAATTGTAAAGGGTTTAAACACTGTTTCCCTGCTTGTTCAATGAACCACAAACAAATAATGAACATGCATCTGTGGAACGGTCATTAAGACACTAACAGCTTACAGACGGTAGGCAATTAAGGTCACAGTTATGAAAACGTAGGACACTAAAGAGGCCTTTCTACTGACTAAACACCAAAAGAAAGATCAAATCAAATCAAATTTATTTATATAGCCCTTCGTACATCAGCTGATATCTCAAAGTGCTGTACAGAAACCCAGCCTAAAACCCCAAACAGCAAGCAATGCAGGTGTAGAAGCACGGTGGCTAGGAAAAACTCCCTAGAAAGGCCAAAACCTAGGAAGAAACCTAGAGAGGAACCAGGCCATGTGGGGTGGCCAGTCCTCTTCTGGCTGTACCGGGTGGAGATTATAACAGAACATGGCCAAGATGTTCAAATGTTCATAAATGACCAGCATGGTCAAATAATAATAATCACAGGCAGAACAGTTGAAACTGGAGCAGCAGCATGGCCAGGTGGACTGGGGACAGCAAGGAGTCATCATGCCAGGTAGTCCTGATGCATGGTCCTAGGGCTCAGGTCCTCCAAGAGAGAGAAAGAAAGAAAGAGAGAAAGAGAGAATTAGAGCGAGCGTAATTAAATTCACACAGGACACCGGATAGGACAGGAGAAGTACTCCAGATATAACAAACTGCCCCTAGCCCCCAGGCACATAAACTACTGCAGCATAAATACTGGAGGCTGAGACAGGAGGGGTCAGGAGACACTGTGGCCCCATCCGATGATACCCCCGGACAGGACCAAACAGGAAGGATATATCCCCACCCACATCGCCAAAGCACAGCCCCCACACCACTAGAGGGATATCTTCAACCACCAACTTACCATCCTGAGACAAGGCCGAGTATAGCCCACAAAGATCTCCGCCATGGCACAACCCAAGGGGGGCGCCAACCCAGACAGGAAGATCACATCAGTGACTCAACCCACTCAAGTGACGCACCCCTCCTAGGGACGGCATGAAAGAGAACCAGTAAGCCAGTGACTCAGCCCCTGTAATAGGGTTAGAGGCAGAGAGTCCCAGTGGAAAGAGGGGAACAGGCAGAGACAGCAAGGGCGGTTCGTTGCTCCAGAGCCTTTCCGTTCACCTTCACACTCCTGGGCCAGACTACACTCAATCATATGACCCACTGAAGAGATGAGTCTTCAGTAAAGACTTAAAGGTTGAGACCGAGTTTGCGTCTCTTACATGGGTAGGCAGACCATTCCATAAAAAATGGAGCTCTATAGGAGAAAGCCCTGCCTAGAAATTCTAGGGACAATTAGGAGGCCTGCGTCTTGTGACCGTAGCGTACATGTAGGTATGTACGGCAGGACCAAATCAGAGAGATAGGTAGGAGCAAGCCCATGTAATGCTTTGTAGGTTAGCAGTAAAACCTTGAAATCAGCCCTTGCCTTGACAGGAAGCCAGTGTAGGTAGGCTAGCACTGGAGTAATATGATCATTTTTTGGGGTTCTAGTCAGGATTCTAGCAGCCGTATTTAGCACTAACTGAAGTTTATTTAGTGCATTATCCGGGTAGCCGGAAAGTAAAGCATTGCAGTAGTCTAACCCAGAAGTAACAAAAGCATGGATTAATTTTTCTGCATCATTTTTGGACAGAAAGTTTCTGATTTTTGCAATGTTACGTAGATGGAAAAAAGCTGTACTTGAAACAGTCTTGATATGTTAGTCAAAAGAGAGATCAGGGTCCAGAGTAACGCCGAGTCCTTCACAGTTTTATTTGAGACAACTGTACAACCATTAAGATTAATTGTCAGATTCAACAAAAGATCTCTTTGTTTCTTGGGACCTAGAACAAGCATCTCTGTTTTGTCCGAGTTTAAAAGTAGAACGTTTGCAGCCATCCACTTCCTTATGTCTGAAACACAGGCTTCTAGCGAGGGCAATTTTGGGGCTTCACCATGTTTCATTGAAATGTACAGCTGCATAGCAGTGAAAGTTAACATTATGTTTTCGAATGACATCCCCAAGAGGTAAAATATATAGTGAAAACAATAGTGGTCCTAAAACGAAACCTTGAGGAACACCGAGATTTACAGTTGATTTGTCAGAGGACAAACCATTCACAGAGACAAACTGATATCTTTCCGACAGATAAGATCTAAACCAGGCCAGAACTTGTCCGTGTAGACCAATTTGGGTTTACAATCTCTCCAAAAGAATGTGGTGATCGATGGTTTCAAAAGCAGTACTAAGATCTACAAGGACAGATGCAGAGCCTTGGTCTGATGCCATTAAAAGGTCATTTACCACCTTCACAAGTGCATTCTCGGTGCTATGATGGGATTTAAAACCAGACTGAAGCATTTCGTATACATTGTTTGTCTTCAGGAAGGCAGTGAGTTTCTGCGCAACAGCCTTTTCTAACATTTTTGAGAGGAATGGAAGATTCGATATAGGCCGATAGTTTTTTGCCCAGGGTCCCTGCTCATCTGCGTGAACATGCCTTAGGCATGTTGCAAGGAGGCATGAGGACTGCAGATGTGGCCAGGGCACTAAATTGCAATGTCCATACTGTGAGACTCCTAAGACAGCGCTACTGGGAGACAGGACGAATAGATGATCGTCCTCACAGTGGCAGACCACGTGTAATAACACATGCACAGGATCGGTACATCTGAACATCACAACTGTTGGACAGGTACAGAATGGCAACAACAACTGCCCGAGTTACACCAGGAACGCACAATCCCTCCATCAGTGCTCAGACTGTCCGCAAAAGGCTGAGAGAGGCTGGACTGAGGGCTTGTAGGCCTGTTGTAAGGTAGGTCCTCACCAGACATCACCGGCAATAACGTCGCCTATGGGCACAAACTCACCATCGCTGGACCAGACAGGACTGCCAAAAAGTGTTCTTCACTGGCTAGTCACGGTTTTGTCTCACCAGGGGTGATGGTCGGATTCGTGTTTATCATCGAAGGAATGAGCGTTACACCGAGGCCTGTACTCTGGAGCGGGATCGATTTGGAGGTGGATGGTCCGTCATGGTCTGGGGCGGTGTGTCACAGCATCATTGGATGAGCATGTATGGGAGAAATTATGTACATATATGGAGGAACATAAATACTGTAACACATGAGAGAGATACACTTATAGAGTGCATTTGCCATTCTGGTAAAACACATTGTCTATTGTATAGGAGAGGAGAACAGAGGAGGCCATAGATGTATAGTCTGCTGATCTTAGACAACCACATGAAGAGAAGGCGACACATAGGCGCCTAGGACAGCTGGACATACAAAGGTCAGAGGGATATACAAAGGAGGGGGTCAGCCAAATGACCAACTGATGGATTATAGACATAGCCCACATATTTTTAGGACATGGAGATGCTGAAGGAATGACAGAGGAGACACATAGTCTGCTGATCCGAGATAAAGACACACATTGAGCTAAGTGCAGGGACAAAGCAAGCCTATAGCATAGAGGAATGTATAGTATTTTTAGTATAGCTGAGCACGCTAAAAACAGAGGAGACACATAGTCTGCTGACCCTAGATAACACACATACAGAAGAACGCATTAAGCTGAGTGCAGGAAAAAAGCAAGGGTCTTGTCATCATTATAATCTGACGGAAAGCAGATATGGGCGTTATTGTGCTGAACAAGCAGGATGCACGGATTGGGATGTAACTTCATTTGCGTGTGGGATGGACTCATATGTTGTATGTGTATAAATCAGAGCGAGTGCTCTGAAAAAGGGTGTGTGTTCCGCGGACCACTCCGGCTTGCAATACTTTTTTATTAAAAGCCTATTGATTTCACAAAGTTCTTGAAAGCGTCATATTTGAACCGATTTTCCACGACACATGTTGTCATTGCAGGCAATCTCAACGCTGTGCGTTACAGGGAAGACATCCTCCTCCCTCATTTGGTTCCCTTCCTGCAGGTTCATCCTGACATGACCCTCCAGCATGACAATGCCATCAGCCATACTGCTTGTTCTGTGCATGATTTTCTGCAAGTCAGGAATGTCATTGTTCTGCCATGGTCAGCGAAGAGCCCGGATCTCAATCCCATTGAGCACGTCTGGGACCTGTTGGATCGGAGGGTGAGGGCTAGGGTCATTCCCCCCAGAATTGTCTGGGAACTTACCAGTGTCTTAGTGGAGGAGTGGGGTAACATCTCACAGCAAGAACGGGCAAATCTGGTGCAGTCCATGAGGAAGAGATGCACTGTACTTAATGCAGCTGATGGCCACACCATATACTGACTTTTACTTTTGATTTTGATCCTCCCTTTGTTCAGGGACACATTATTCAATTTATTTTAGTCACATGTCTGTGGAACTTGGTGAGGTTATGTCTCAGTTGTTAGATCTTGTTATGTTCATACAAATATTTACACATGTTAAGTTTGCTGAAAATAAACGCAGTTGACAGTGAGAGGACGTTTCTTTTTTTGCTGAGTTTATATATAATACATATCAGGGTTTCCGTGAGCAAAATTTGGTGCCGAACAAGTGACAGTGATGATTTACATTTATTGGGTGTTTGAGAAATGTACTGGTCATCCGTATGCATTGGATGCTTAACCCATTAGCGTGTACACCCACGCAGCCAGCGCCATCAAAAAACAAGGGATATTGGCCAAATTAGCCACATTTACATGTCCTTATAAACAGCCTTTAACAAATGACAAAACACTATTCCTTGTTTTTCGATGTATAGCATTTGCAGAACTTTATAGCCTATTGTTTTATTGGTTTTACTTGCTAAAACAATAATTGTCCACCTCACGGTTCAGCTGTCAGAGACTTGAACAGTAAATGAATCAGGGCAGTGCAGGCACAGGTGGCAGGTAACCTAGCAGTTAAGAGCATTGGGCCAGTAACTGAAAGATCACTGGTTCAAGTTCCTGAGTCAGCAAGGTGGAACAATCTGCTGTTCTGCTCTTGAGTGAGGCAATTAACCCCCAACAACAACTGCTCACCAGGCGATGATGATGTGGACGTCGATTAAAGCAGCCTTCCCACACCTCTCTGAGGTGGGTTTGGATTAAATGTGAAAGACACATTTTGGTTGAAAGCATTCAGTTGTGCACTGGTTAGCTATCCCCTTTTCCGAATGTTTAGGAATCCATTTAATAAATTGTATTATAGGACATTACAGTTGGAACTTAAATCGGATAAAGAAAATGTCTCAACAGAATGAAACAAAACACTTGAAAACTGTTTTAGACCTTCACAAAAGTTTTGAACAGACTATATTGCAGCAATTACCAAGAAAGGCTAGTGCTTACCATACCCAACCAATGACAGCAATACGCTAATGATATTTATTTTACAACAGGCCTACTTATAACCAATGTTAATATAAATATAGAGCACACAATTAAAAAGACAGATTGAACTGAATTTAGTCAACAAAAATGTTTCAAGACAATGAAACAAAACAAGTTTAGCATATAATATAATAATAATAATGATAAAATAAATTATTATAAATACGAAGAAAAAGAAAAAGCCCTCTGAACAGTCTCAATTCGTCAGGGCATGGACTCTACAAGGCGTCTTAGGTGTTCAACAGGGATGCTGGTCCATGTTGAATCCAATGCTTCCCACCGTTGTGTCAAGTTGGCTGGATGTCCTTTGGGTGGTGGACCATTCTTGATACACACGGGAAACTGTTGAGCATGAAAAACCCAGCAGCATTGCAGTTCTTAACACAAACCGGTGCGCCTGGGACCTACTACCATACCCAGGTCAAAGGCAGTTAAATATTTTGTCTTGCTCATTCACCCTCTGAATGGCACACATACACAATCAATGTCTCAATTGTCTCAAGGCTTAAAAATCCTTCTTTAACCTGTCTCCTCTCCTTCATCTACACTGATTGAAGTGGATTTAACAAGGGACATCAATAAGGGATCTTAGCTTTCACCTGGATTCACCTGGTCAGTCACCTGCTCAATAGAAAGAGCAACTGTTCTTAATGTTTTTATACTCAGTGTAGATGCATTATTTATTATAAAGGACCTCCCCCCTCCTCCAGCACTTCCAACTCAAACATCATCCAGAGGCTATGCATAGGCCTAGTCTGTCTGTCTGTCTGTCTGTCAGGGGAATATAGCTTCCCCTCGCACGCCTGGTGCTGCAGATATAAAACATTACCCAAGCTCTCAGCCCTAATGAACTGTTTCTATAGCAACCACCATGCTGTCTCCTGCATCTCGCAGACACAGAGAATTGCTAAAAGGGTCGTTCCACCTCAAAAAAATCCACCATCCTCCCCCCCCCCGAGTATTATTTCTTCATCCTATGTAATGCATACCCAGAGAATTGGTGATTCCCCCCCGTTCAGATAAATTAGTCACTGAAGTTGTCCCATCCTATATCCTGGCTGCCAGTTCCTGATCTTTGATAACATCATGTGAAGAGTTGCTTGAAGCGTGACAAGAATGATGGATGGAGGAATACAACAGTGCTGAGGCAGAGGGCTCGTAGAGAAGTTGACTGGTTACTATTTTTATCTTAGTGTGGTGAGCTTTCTGGCTCCCAGTTGCTGTGGCTCACCCAAGTGGGTGATTCACAGAGTGGAAGAGGAACAGTCCAGTGGCTATATGACTCAGGCTGATTCCCAGACTTGCCCTCTACAAGGTCACCAGCAGACTCCATCGCCATCATTTACCATCCTCTGACCAGCTCCATCCGCTCAAGTCATGAACTGACCCTCTCCATCTGCAGAGGATGTAGCTTTCAAAGATTTGGCCTCTATTGGTTGACCTTCTGTCATGATATTCTGCTTGTTTGTTGTTTTGTTGTTGCAAGTTGGATGTTAAATACTATATTTGTTGAATATTATATAAATGCTATAAATTAAAATGGCCAACTTGGCTGTGATCAATTAGCTTAATTTCTCAGAGATCTAATTATATTTCAATAAAATGCAGGAATGCTAATCGTAACTGTTTTTAACAACAGAAATGATTTCAGAAACAATCTGAGATGGTGTGTGTCATGGCTTGCTGAAATGACATGGAACGACCCAAAAATTAAAAGTCACTTGTGGAAATTTTGGAGGAACAGAGCAGTTAATAAAGATGACATCAAAACACAAACAAGATACTGAATGAACCACATTAATTAACCATGTGGATATGCCCGGAAGACAGGGTTAATTAAACAATGGCTCCAGTATAGTGCTGTAATGTAGGGGCCACAATGTGGTATAACATCTCATAACATGTATCTGATTCCCAAAATAACACCCTGACACCAGCCCATGTTTTATCTAGCCACCCAGTAGGTGGGCTTGGGCAGAGAGAAGGTCAGAGGACTATTCATCCTCTCAGCATGGGAGGGGACCCCACAGCCCCATGGACGCCCTGTCACAGGCAACATAAAGGTCAAACAGTCAAACACACCACTTGTCCCCTGCAGCGGAAGAGTAGCCATGTTCAACGTTTACAGTGCCTTCAGAAAGTATTCACACCCCTTGAATGTTTCCACATTTTGTTGTGTTACAGCTTGAATTTAAAATGTTACCGGCCTGCACACAATACCCCATAATGTCAAAGTAAAATTATGTTTAAATATTTTTGAAATATTTTAAATTAAAAATTCAAAGCTGAAATGTCTTGAGTGATAACTATTCAACCCGTTGGTTATGGCAAGCCTAAATAAGTTCAGAAGTAAACATTTTCTTAACAAGTCACATAATAAGCTGCATGGACTCACTCTGTTTGCAATAATAGCGTTGAACATGATTTTTGAATGACTACCTTATTTCGATACCCCACACATACAATTCACTGTAACGGTCCCTCCGTCGAGCAGTCATTTTCAAAAACACGATCAACCACAAAGACCAGGGAGGTTTTCCAGTGCCTCATAAATATTTAGAAAAGCAGACATTGAATATCGCCTTGAGCATGGTGAAGTTATTAATTACACTTTGGATGGTGTATCAATACACCAAGTCACTACAAATATACAGGCATCATTCCTAACTCAGTTGCAGAAAAAGAAGGAAACCGCTCAGGGATTTCACCATGAAGCCAATGGTGACTTTAAAACAGTTACAGAGTTTAATGGCTGTGATAGGAGAAAACTGAGGATGGATCAACAACATTGTAGTTATTCCACAATACTAACCTAATTTAGAGAGTGAAAATATGGAAGGCTGTACAGAATAAAAATATTGCAAAACATGCATCTTGTTTGCAACAAGGCACTAAAGTAATACTGCAAAAAATGTAGCAAGGCAATAACGGTTTTGTCTTGAATATAACGTGCTATGTTTGGGGCATATCCAATAAAGCACATTACTGAGTACCACTCTTTCAAGCATAGTGGGGGCTGCATTATGTTATGGATATGCTTGTAATCGTTAAGGACTGGGGAATTTTTTAGGATATGAAAGAAACGGAATGGAGCTAAGCACAAGCAAAATCCTGGACAAAAACCTGGTTCAGTCTGCTTTCCACCAGACACTACTTTCCATAATTCACCTTTCAGCAGGACAATAACCTAAAACACAAGGCCACATCCACACTGGAATTGCTTACCAAGAAGACAGTGAATGTTCCTGAGTGGCCGAGTTACAGTTTTATCTTCAATCTACTTGAAAATCTGTCAAGACCTGAAAATGGTTGTCTAGCAGTGATTAACCAATTTGACAGAACTTGAAGAATTCTGAAAATAATAATGGACAAATGTTGCACAATCTAGGTGTGGAAAGCTCTTAGAGACTTACCCAGAAAGACTCACAGCTCTAATTGCTGCCAAAGGTGCTTCTGCAAAGAATTGACTCAGGGTTGTGAATACTTACTTAAATTACATATTTCTGTATTTCATTTTCAATACATTTGCAAAAACTTCTAAAAACCTGTTTTCACTTTGTCATTATGGGGTATTGTGTGTAGATGGGTGAAAAAAAAGATTGAATCCATTTTGAATTCAGGCTGTCACACAATAAAAGCAGTATGTCAAGCAGTATGAATACTTTCTGAAGGCACTGAGTGTACAAACAATTATGGACACCTTTCTAATATTGAGTTGCACCCCCCCCCTGTTTTGCCCTCAGAACAGCATCAATTCATTGGGGCATGAAGTCTACAAGGTGTGGAAAGCGTTCCACAGGGATGCTGTCCCATGTTGACTCCAATGCTTCCCACAGTTGTGTCAAGTTGGCTGGATGTCCCTTGGGTGTGAAAAACCCAGCAGCGTTGCAGTTCTTGACACAAACCGGTGCACCTCACACCTACTACCATACCCCGCTCAAAGGCACTTAAATCTTGTCTTGCCCCACCTTGCCCCGTCCTCTGAATGGTACACACACAATCCATGTCTCCGTTGTCGCAAGGCTTGAAAATCCTTCTTTAACCTGTCTCCTCCCCTTCATCTACACTGATTGAAGTAGTTTTAACAAGTGACATCAATAACGGATCATAGCTTTCACCTGGATTCACCTGGTCAGTCTACTTCATGGAAAGAGCAGGTGTCCATAATGTTTTGTACACACATTGTACATGTCTGAGAAAAATGTTGTTAACAAGTCCAAATGTGCCTTTTTGAAGAATTATGTGTTTTGTCCTGTTTCCAGAAAGCTGGTATCACAGTGGTTGGTTGAATAGGGCTCTTTAAGGACACAGTAAATAGTTTTTTAACCACACCACAAGTCTAATAACACATTTCCAAACCACTAGTTTTTATTGATCTTTAAAAAAGTGTGATGTACCTTGCTGCATTAGTTTTACTGTTCCTTTATTGTTGTGTTACTGTTGTTCTCAGCAGTTATTTATTAGATTAGCAGTTTCAAACTCTGGTCTGTGAGATAAAAAATTAATCAAGCCATGTTTTTCCCCTCCATTTGAGCTGCTGTGACCATTAACTGAATCTTGAGGCTATTGCCTGTAGAGGATGAAAGCAGGGTGACAGTGACAGTCAGAGGTTTTCTCAGAATCAAAAATGTCTCTTCCTCTCATTTCTTAGAACTTGGAATTTGGTGAAGAACCCTATTGTCTGAGCATCAATGAAGTCCCCCTGAAACAGTTTGAGTGGCCTAAAGCTACCTCACAAAGACCATTGATGAGAACATAAAACCGTTACTCTCCATTTCACGAGATGCTCTGTTGCTTGTGCTAACGAGGCAGTTTGGCAATAGCAAGTGTCACAGTGCTAGCATTTCTTGTACATTGCCTCCTCTGGATTTGGAAGCAGTGGCTGGGAAATGCTTTAAATTAATGAACAGCATCTAGCTTAGCAGGGGCTTGTCTCATGACTAAAGGAGGTAAAAGTTAAAGAACAAAATCCAAGTGTACAATAATGAACAGAATAATAATATTTTAAAAGACTCTCAGTGATGTAGAAATCAAATCAAAACCTTCCTCCTCTATGCCCCCCCCCCCACACACGCACACACACCTCTAGCATCTCTCAATCTAACACCAGCTTGTCTTGACTCGTCCTCAGATGATCCCTGTCTGACTGAACCTGACACATCCTTTTCAGTCAGAGTACAAACGCATTAAGAACTCAGTCAATCACTCAATCCTTCAATCAGTCATTCAATCAAGTCCAGACAGGAAATAAAGGCTTGGTTCGTGTGTGCGTGCGTGTGTGGATTGTCATGTAGTGAGGTATGTCAAGTATGTAGGTCATTGTAAAATACAGGTAACTGCCAAAAAGAATGGAAACACTTGAGTAATTGAGGGTTCTGGCGGCTCTGTCGTGGTGTGGGTGTATTTTCCTGGCATGGTTTAGGTCTACTCAACCCCTTAGAGGGCAAGGTAAATGACAGTAAATACACAGCCATTCTGACTGATCACCTTATCTTGATAGTGGATGACAATGCCCACATCCACGGTGCACAAGTGGTCACTGAATGGTTTTTATGAGCATGAAAACGTTGTAAACCATATGCCACGGCTGTCTCAGTGACCAGATCTCAACCCAATTGATCACTTATGGGCGATTCTGGAGTGGCGCCAGAGACAGAGTTTTTCACCACCATCAGCAAAATACCAGATGATAGAATTTCTCTTGGAAGAATGTGTTATCCCTCCAAAAGAGTTTGAGACACTTGTAGAATCTATGCATAGGAGCATTGAAGCTGTTCTGGCGGCTTGTTGGTGTTTCTATTATTCTGGCAGTTGCATATACACTACCATTCAAAAGTTTGGGGTCACTTAGAAATGTCATTGTTTTTGAAAAAAAAGTATCCATTAAAATAACATCAAATTCACCACAAATACAGTGTAGACATTGTTCATGTTGTAAATGACTATTGTTGCTGGAACCGGCTGACTTTTTAAGGAATATCTAGCCTTCATTTCTCAGAACAAGAATAGACTGACGAGTTTCAGAAGAAAGTCCTTTGTTTCTGGCCATTTTGAGCCTGTAATCGAACCCACAAAAGCTGATGTCCAGACACACAACTAGTCTCATGAAGGCCAGTTTTATTGCTTCTTTAATCAGAACAAAAGTTTTCAGCTGTGCTAACATAATTGCAAAATGGTTTTCTAATTATCAATTAGCCTTTTAAAATGATAAACTTGGATTAGCTAACACAACGTGCCATTGGAACACAGTGATGGTTGCTGATAATGGGCCTCTGTACGCCTATATAGGTATTCCAGCAGTTTCCAGCTACAATAGTCATTTACAACATTAACAATGTCTACTCTGTATTTCTGATCAATTTGATGTTATTTTAATGGGCAGAAAATGTGCTTTTCTTTAAAAAACAAGGACATTTTAAATGGACTTTGAAAGGTAGTGTACAGACAGTACATTCGGAAAGCATTCAGACCCCTTGACTTTTTCCACATTTTGTTACGTTACATCCTTATTCTAAAATAGATTAAATTGTTTTTGTCCCCCACGTCAATCTACACACAATACCCCATAATGACAAAGCAAAAACAGTTTTCTATAAAACTGAAATATCACATTTACATAAGTATTCAGACCCTTTACTCAGTACTTTGTTGAACCACCTTTGACAGTGATTACAGCCTTGAGTCTTCTTGGTTATGATGCTACAAGCTTGGCACACTTGTATTTGGGGAGTTGCTCCCATTCTTCTCTACAGATCCTCTCAAGCTCTGTCAGGTTGGATGGGGAGCGTTGCTGTACAGCTATTTTTAGGTCTCTCCAGAGATGTTAGATCGGGTTCAAGCCCAGGCTCTAGCTGAGCCACTCAAGGACATTCAGAAACTTGTCCCGTAGCCACTCCTGCTTTGTCTTGGCTGCTGTGTGCTTAGGTTCGTTGTCCTGTTGGAAAGTGAACCTTCGCCCCCGTTCTGAGATCCTGAGCGCTCTGAAGCAGGTTTTTATCAAGGATCTCTCTGTACTTTGCTCTGTTCATGTTTCCCTCAATCCTGACTAGTTTCACAGTCCCTGCCGCTGAAAAACATCCACACAGCATGATGCTGCCAACACCATGTTTCTCCAGACGTGACGCTTGGCATTCAGGCCAAAGAGTTCAATCTTGGTTTCGTCAGACCAGAGAATCTTGTTTCTCGTGGTCTGAGAGTCTTTAGGCAAACTCCAAGCGGGCTGTCATGTGCCTTTTACTGAGGAGCAGGCTTCCGTCTGGCCACTTTACCATAAAGGCCTGATTGGTGGAGTGCTGCAGAAATGGTTGTCCTTCTGGAAGGTTCTCCCATCTACACAGAGGAACTCTGGAGCTCTGTCAGAGACCATTGGGTTCTTGGTCACCTCCCCGACCAAGGCCAGCCAGGCAGCTCTAGGAAGTCTTGTTGTTTCTAAACTTCTTCCATTTAAGAATGATAGAGGCCACTGTGTTCTTTGGGACCTTCAAATGTTTTGGTACCTTCCCTGAGGTATGTGCCTTGACACAACCCTATCTCGGAGCTCTGACATGCACTGTCAACTGTGGGACCTTATATAGCTTGGGTATGATTTGGAAAGTCACACGCCTATCAATTGAACTTACCACAGGTGAACTCCAATCAATTTGAAAAAACATCTTAAGGATAATCAACGGAAACAAGATGCACCTTAGTTCAATTTCGAGTCTACTAGCAAATGGTCTGAATAGTTACATTATGTACAGTATATAAGGTATTTCTGTTTTTTATTTTTAATACATTTGTATACTGTACAGTAAGGCAGCTGAGGTTGAGCATCTGTGTCTGATTAGACGTGTCTCTGTGGACAGGGCCAGGGCGAACATCTCAAGTTTTCTGATAATGCAATGTTATTTTTTTTCACTGTTCTGATGCAATGATTGGATGATTAGGCTCTGTACACTGTACCTGTGAGGTCACATAGAACATGTTCTCCCGCCTCACACACTTGTGATTCAGAAACCCAAACCTTTCATTAGATAATAATTACATCATCTTACTGAGGATTGCCTTCCCCACTCACAATGATATCTGAGGGAGACTTAAAGCATCTAGCAGTTTGGTCAAATCTACAGTAGGGTCTATGTTCTTCTGCATTTTGAGGCACAGACATTTTCAGAAAGGATTTATACAGAACAAAGGACAACCAGCTGGGGTTAGAATCACAAGCATGAGTTATTGCATTTACAACTGACATTACTTAATGCTATCTAGCAATCTGCAATAACAACCTTTTATGTTTTGTATGGTATCTGGTCAAGGTCTAGAGACTGAAAGCTTGGTACAGTATACTGTCAGTCTGTACATTTTATTTGGTCATATTGAGTTTCCTGTTAATTGCAATCTTCTGGCTCTGAGTGTTGCTTTCTGTGCAGGAACAAAGCATTGACCTTGAGAGTACTTCATATAAAAATACTTTAAGGTTGTTGTGGTCTGAAGAATTCACACACAGACATTGACACATTTCATGATAAATGGAAAAATTGTCGTCTAAACCTCTTATTGGAAGCAAAGCACAGCTGGAAATATATATGCATTTACAAACACTGGAAGTAGTAAATAAATTAACATGCAACATGGTGTTATATACACATCTGTTTATTAGAAATAAATGAAAGAACTAACTGTTCTTTTCTCTTGATATACGTTGTAATCATCGAGACAACTTGAATGCTTCTGGGCACACACATCACAATGTTAGATCATGAGCATGTTTACATTCATAATGACTCTCAATATCCATTTCTATAAAAAAGGCTGAGGAAAATTAAAAATGCTTGAGTCTGGACATTGATGCAAACCATAGACGTGATTATGATGTGTCTTTACCCTTGAAAAATTGTGACACTACCAAGATCCTTCAGGGTGGGATGGAAAATGATTAGTGATGATCACATATACTACACGTATGCGCGCATGCACGCACGCACGTACACGCACACACACACACACACACACACACACACACACACACACACACACACACACACACACACACACACACACACACACACACACACACACACACACACACACACACACACACACACACACACACACACTCTCTCTCTCTCTCTCTCTCTCTCTGAGTCCCCCTGTGGGCTGTAGATATGCTTATATAACGTGATGCGCTAGTTTTTCTCTGGTGGTGACAGGACTCCTTACAGTGCCTGTCCATCATACAACAGCCCGGGCAGAAGTCGTACGAGTGAACTCCCATGGGCCTCTGCTCTGAGCTGTGTGAGCATTCTCCCTCATTACCACACTGATAATGGACTGTCCCAATACTGATAAATAGCTTTCTACTGTATCCTCGTCTCCTTGTTCGTCATGATCACTTGATTTGATAGGATATGGCAGATTATAGCTATGGGGGAAACCTATGCAGTCATTTGACATCAGGGGTCATAAAGGAAAGCTAAGGAGACAAGGAAAATACACCATTTAAGAGTATTAGGACACATGTCTTTCCCCCCCAGTAACACGATTCACTTTTATACTGTACTGTACACATAAAATAGTGCCATGATGGCAATGATGCCTGCTCAGATTTGTAAATTCAAAGTAGTTCCAAACGTCAAATTTAAAGTGTTTAAAGGTTACGTTTAGGCATTAACTCCGGAATCTTAAAGTTCGGCATTAACTCTGAATGGTTAAGGTAAGGGTTAAGGTTTCGGATAGGTTTAAAATGAAAATCTACAAAACTACTTTCTATCTCTGGATTCTAATATGCAACCTTTGGCACTGGAAGCAGATGGATGAAAGAGATTTTTGTTTTTTAAGCCTATACCAAATCTCAAAAACAACTTTCTATTGCTGGATTCAAACATGCAACCGTTAGCACTAGAGGCAGCTGCTTACACTCATCCGCCATCCCTGTCCCCAATACCCTAGCAAAACCAAAAACTATTTGAAGGTTACATCCCTCACTCTTGCCCCTAATGCTCTGTTTCCATGTCATCTCCCGAAATCTGCAGACATGGGCTCCCGAGTGGTGTCAGCACTCTAAGGTGCTGCATCTCAGTGCTAGTAGGCCTCACTATAGACACCCTGGTTTGAATCCACTGGCTGTGATTGGGAGTTCCATAGGGCGGTGCACAATTGGCTCAGCGTCATCTGGGTTTGGCTGGTGTAGGCTGTCATTGTAAATAAGAATTTGTTCTTAACTGACTTGCCTAGTTCAATAAAGGTTAAATAAAATAAATGGATGGATTTCAAATACTGATTTGTATCACAGGTGACCTGGCTGCTTTCTCACCATTCAAACATGCATACGTTCAGTTAACAACCATTACCCTGTTCACAATTGAAAGTTACATGTAAACCTGTTTCTTGATGAAAGGGGCATTTGTAAGACACTTTGTTCTGTATTGTATGATGCACATGAGAAGTACATGCATGATGTTTTGGCAAGATATGACATTAAAAACGTGATTGGAAATAAGAAAGCACAGAATAAATATTACATTCAAGTAACAATCCAAGTCATTTTTTTCATTGAGTCTCCCCTCAGCCTTATAACACATTGCATAACCAAGCCCATAACCACGCCAATAACCATGCCCATTACACACACACCCAATCAAAATAAACAGTGAGTAAAATGCATAAAATGGGCCTGATTTGTATAAGAAAATACAATATATGTATGTCCCAAATATATTTCTATCCAACATGATGAATAGTCTGTCAGAGGAGAGAAGCCGGATTAAACCTTGAGGCTACCAAGCTATTTCCCTAATCTGCCTTCTACATCCACCACCCATTGAGAAGTATTCATCACTATGGAACTCCATGATATAGCATACTGTTATTCACAGGTGGACACAGGAAGAGTTTTTTTTAATGATGAGTATTCGGTTTAACCCCAGAAATAGTGATGTGCAGACCAAGTGAGGGACTTAATGACGAAGCATTAGCCAAAACGTCTGTGTTTAACACCCCCTCTCCCTCCCCCTGCTGCATTAAGAAAACCAACCAAAGATGGCAAAAGAATCATCTTAGAGTCTTTGTACTATGTGTGCAGATCACTTCTGATTTTGATGGACTTAACATTGAGATAAATACATATCTTACCTTACTATTTCCACATGAATGGATGAGTTGTTGGGATACAGAGTTACTGAAGGCAACCATAGAGGTGAATGGTTGATATGCTTCTGTAGGACCATTTCTCTCTTTGATAAATAGTGTCTACGTTTGTCTATGAGTGGGAGGAGAGGAGGAGGGATGAAGAGGAGAGGAACAGGAGGAGTAGGAGGAAGAGAGTGACATTCTATCAGTAATGCGCCTGAATGACAAAGTCACCATTGCAGGCAGAGGACAATGGGACAGTAACAGGGACAAAATGGTTGACACACACAGACAGACAGAGGTCAGAAATATCCCAGTCAGTCCAGCTCCAATCGGAAATATGCTTGTATGCTCTGTCTTCTGTTAAATCTCCACTTCAAAAGGTCAAAGTACATATCCTTCCATGCACCTTCTCTTTGTTACTTGATGTGTTGCTGTGTTCTCCAAAAGACACATAAATAATGTACAAATATTCTCAAGGATTGCTTAAGTAAGAATTAAGACTTGATAACGACCCACATAGATAAGACTCAGTCCAACATGCACCGGCAATCCAAAACGCTGTTCAAAGTGTTCTTCCATTATTTAAGGCACTAGGAATATTCCTTAGGTAAAAAGCTGCATGTCCATCTTGAAGGTAAAAAAAAATGATCCAAACATTCTGCTTTAAAACTGTAAGCGGTGTCATTACTGAAAGCAAGGCATCAAATAAATGCTGCCCTAGTAGTCTGAATACATGAACCATACAAAAGTGTCAACTGAAACGAAAAAAGACACAATCTTGGAAATACATCAACTGCATGCTCCGTAAGTTTGGTGATGATTGTTGCCTCCTGGTGAGAACCTAACACTTGTTGGGTAAAAGGCCTTAGAGAAAGTTTCATCTTGGATGATACAGTGTTGGACAGTGAAGAACCTCTTCATCTGATGCAGACTTCAGAGCCTCTCTGTGTTTTCAGGTGGAGTGGGAGCATTAACGCGTGTGTCTCTCCACAAGCTCCATCAATTAGTGTGTGTGTGTGTGTGTGTGTATTTGTGTGTGATGATCGATCTACTGTAAGTGATGATCGACCAGTGTCTCTCTCCCTCACAGCACTCAATCGATTACTGCACAGCCTAATGTGTGTATGCATCTCATCACCTTTGACGAACATGTGTGTGTGCATGGGTGTATGTCTGAAAACTCACCTACAGTATGCCTGAGATCTCAGCTTGAAGTGTCTGTCTCTCCAACCAGCCTCTTAACCAATGAGCACAAGTGTGAGCATGAACACACAAGCGTGTGTGTGTGTGTTAGTCTCACTTAATGATCTCCACTGATGACCATAAATGTGTCTCACCTCCATGTTCCTTGCACAACCCCAGTGTCTCATCACTAGAGGCTCTCTATGATGGCTACCTCAGCGTAGTCCGGACTGAGTCCGTTCAGGTAGAGTCCACTGCCATTGCGGGCCAGGGCTCCAGGGACAGGAGTGAGGGAGAGAGCCAGGTTGGGGTAGGCCTCCCTCTCATCCCCTGGCCCCAGGTTCACGGACAGCGTCCTCCTGCCCGGGGTCATCTCCTGGGTGATGGGGTTGAGGCCCAGCTCTGAGGACAGTCGACGCTTAATGGAGGCGGCACGCTCAAACTTGTTGGAGATGTCTACGCTCAGGCGACGCCGTGTCTCCTTGAACTCAGCCGACACGTTTGCCGTCCACTCTGCTGCATGGATCCGGAACTCCCCTACCTACAGAAAGAAAGAGAGAAAGAGATAGAGAGGGAGGAGACTTTCCCCCAGATTCATCAAGAATTCCTGATGTATTTGACCTATTCAAATACTCTTTATATACACAGTACCAGTCAAATGTTTGGACATACCTACTCATTCAAAGGTTTTTCTTCATTTTTACTATTTTCTAGAATGTAGAATAGTGAAAACATCAAAATTATGAAATGAAACATATGGAATCAGGTAGTAACCAAAAAAGTGTTAAACAAATCAAAATACATTTTACATTCTTCAAAGTAGCCACCCTTTTCCTTGATGACAGCTTTGCACACTCTTGGCATTCTTTCTTTCACTCTGTGGTCCAACTCATCCCAAACTATCTCAATTGGGTTGAGGTCGGGTAATTGTGGAGGCCAGGTCATCTGATGCAGCACTCCATCACTCTCCTTCTTGGTCAAATAGCCCTTACACAGTGTGTTGGGTCATTATCCTGTTGAAAAACAAATGATAGTCCCACTAAACACAAACCAGATGGGATGGCGTATCGCAGCAGAATGCTGTGGTAGCCATGCTGGTTAAGTGTACCTTGAATTCTAAATAAATCACAGACAGTGTCACCAGCAAAGCACCCCCACACCATCACAACTCCTCCTTCATGCTTCACAGTGGGAACCACACATGCGGTCACAAAGACACAGAGTTTGGAACCAAAAATCTCAAATTTGGACTCATCAGATCAAAGGACAGATTTCCACCCGTCTAATGTCCATTGCTCATGTTTCTTGGCCATAGCAAGTCGCTTCTTATTATTGGTGTCCTTTAGTAGTGGTTTCTTTGCAGGAATTCGACCATAAACGCCTGATTCACTCAGTCTCCTTTGAACAATTAATGTTGAGATGTGTCTGTTACTTCAACTCTGTGAAGCATTTATTTGGGCTGCAATTTCTGAAGTTGGTAACTCTAAAGAACTTGTCCTCTGCAGCAGAGGTAACTCTGGGTCTTCCTTTCCTGTGGCAGTCCTCATGAGAGCCAGTTTAATCATAGCGCTTGACGGTTATTCTTGACATTTTCTGGATATATTGACCTTCATGTCTTAAAGTAACGATGGACTGTCGTTTCTCTGCTTATTTGAGCTGTTCTTGCCGTAATATGTACTGGAACTTTTACCAAATAGGGCTGTCTTCTGTATACCACCCCTACCTTGTCACAACACAACTGATTGGCTCAAACGCATTAAGGAAAGAAATTCCACAAATTAGCAAGGCACACCTGTTAATTTAAATGCATTCCAGATGACTACCCCATGAAGCTGTTAGAGAGAATGCCAAGAGTGTGCAAAGCTGTTATCAAGGCAAAGAGTGGCTACTTTGAAGAATCGCAAATATAAAATATATATTTGATGGGATTAACACTTCTTTGGTCCTACATGATTCCTTGTGTGTTATTTCATAGTGTTGATGTCTTCACTATTATTCTACAATGTAGAAAATAGTAAAAATAAAGAAAAATCCTGGAATGAGTAGGTGTGTCCAAACTTTTGACTGGTACTGTATATATATATCACAGGAGGTTAGTGGCACCTTAATTGTGGAGGACAGGCTTGAGGTAATGGCTGGAGCGGAATTAGTCAAATCAAATCAAATGTAATTATTTCACATGCGTCGAATACAACAGGTCGACCTTACAGTGAAATCCTTACTTACGAGCCCCTAACCAACAATGTAGTTTAAAAAAATACAGATAAGAATAAGAGATAAAAGTAACAAGTAATTAAAGAGCAGCAGTGAAATAACAACAGCGAGACTACATACAGGGGGGGTACCGATACACAGAGAATGTGCAGGGGCACCGGTTATGTGAGGTAGTATGTACATGTAGGTAGAGTTATTAAAGTGACTATGCAGAGATGACAACAGAGAGTAGCAGTGGTGTAAAGAGGGGGTGAGGGGGGAGGGGGCTGGGTAGCCATTTGACTAGATGTTCAGGAGTCTTGGCTTGGGGGTAGAAGCTGCTTAGAAGCATCTTGGACCTAGACATGGCGCTCCGCTACCACTTGCTGTGCGGTAGCAGAGAGAACAGTCTATGACTAGGGTGGCTGGAGTCTTTGACTATTTGTAGGGCCTTCCTCTGACACCGCCTGGTATAGAGGTCCTGGATGGCAGGAAACTTGGCCCCAGTGATGTACTGGGCTATTCGCACTACCCTCTTGTCATGACGTTGGCCTGGGGGTAGGTTTATGACAGTCATAAATACCTCTTCCCCCGTTCTTCCTCTGTCTACCCTACTGATGTGACATTTTAAAACCCCTTGGTTAACATAGAGATTCTGGGAACATCAGAAGGTGAAGGGAAATGAACTATATTCTGGTAATCCGACCAATTGAACATATCCCTTCCTATATAAAGCCTTAACGACAATATAACCTCCTGTTCCAAGTACGTGAGGTCTGCAGCCTCTGCGTTAAAAGGACTAACATGTCAACTACAGAACTAAGCCAACCTCAGCGTGAGCTTTGGTTGCGAATAGTATGAACTTTGAACTCTTATTCACTACAGAAGTGATACCTCCTAGCCGTTGAGTTAGCAACAGCAGCTGCAAACGCGGGCTAGGAAAGAACAGACAGAGTATCCCGTCTACCACACAACTACGTTACTACAACGTATCCAATTGACCACCAGAGACATTCTTCAAAGGACAAGGACTCGGTTTGGCATCACGGCCTTCCATCTACCACCAACCTACCGAAGCGCAACTCAGAGTAAATATTTATTGCATTTCCCTTTTCCAAATGGGCGGTAATTTAGAATGCATAAAATACTGTATTTACGAAAGCACAGCTTCTTCCTTTGGTCCTCAGTCTTCCCGCTCTTTCACTCAAACCCAGACCTTTTCTTTTGTGTAACCAGCTGTCATATCTGTTCCGCCCGCTAGGGACGTTTTCCCTTTATGACGTAATTTGTAATCAAGGTATAATTCATTCTGTGTATATGTAATTCTGTGTGATTAGTATTTAGTAAATAAATAATTAAACCCAATTTTGTATTGCTGATTCAAGTTGTTAGGCAGGGTTCGTGAAGATAACCAAGAATTTACAACTTTCAGATGAGACTGAATTACGGTGACGATTAATATTGACTGCTATTGCCCGCAGCACATGTCCTGGTAATCCGCCTGGCCCTGCGGCCTTGTGAATGTTGACCTGTTTAATGGTCTTACTCACATTGACTGCGGAGAGCGTGATAACACAGTCTTCTGGAACAGCTGGTGCTCTCATGCATGTGTTTAGCTCATCTGGTAGGCTCATGTCACTGGGCAGGTCTCGGCTGTGCTTCTCCTTGTAGTCTGTAATGGGCTGCAAGCCCTGCCACATCCGACGAACGTCAGAGCCGGTGTAGTACGATTCGATCTTAGTCCTGTATTGACGCTTTGCCTGTTTGGTGGTTCGTTGGAGGGCATAGTGGGATTTCTTATAAGCTTCTGGGTTTGAGTCCCGCTCCTTGAAAGCGGCAGCTCTAGCCTTTAGCTCAGTGAAGATGCTGCCTGTTATCCATGGCTTCTGGTTGGGGTATGTACGAACGGTCTTTGTGGGGACGACATCATCAATGCACTTGATGAAGCCAATCTGTTTCATCTGACCACGTTTTTATTGATCTAGTCACTGGTGCTGCCTGCTTTAAAAAAAAACAGGAATCAGGAGGACAGAGTTATGGTCAGATTTGCCAAATGGAGGGCGAGGGAGAGCTTTGTATGCGTCTCTGTGTGTGGCGTGTAGGTGGTCCATTTTTCCTCTGGTTGCACATTTAACATGCTGATTAGAAATGTAGTAAAACGGATTTAAGTTTCCCTGCATTAAAGTCCCCAGCTACTAATATCGCCACCTCTGGGCGAGCGGTTTCTTGTTTGCTTATGGCGGAATACAGCTCATTCAATGCTGTCTTAGCAATAGCTCAAGACTTCCTTTCGTGCACCGGCTGTTGTTTACAAAAATACATAGACCGAAGCCCCTTGTCTTACCAGACACCGCTGTTCTATCCTGCCGGTACATCGTATAACCAGCCAGTTGTATGTTGATGTTGTCGTCATTCAGCCACGACTCCATGAAGCATAAGATGTTACAGTTTTGAAAGTCTCGTTGGTAGTTTCATCTTCCCCGTAAACTCTGCGATTTTATTGTCCAAAGATTGCATATTTGCTAGCAGAATAGAGGGAAGTGGGGGTTTATTTGATCGTCTGTGAGTTCTCAGAAGGCAGCCGGACCTTCGGCCACTCTTTCTCCTCCTCCTCTTCACACAAATCACGGGGATCGGGGCCTGGTCCAGAGGAAGCAGCGTATTGTTCAAGTCGTGCTCGTCAGAGTCGTGAAAGGAAAAAGAGGATTCTGCTAGTCCGTGGTCAATAATCGCAGTCCTGATGTCTAGAAGTTTTTTTCGCTCATAAGACATGGTTGCGGCAACATTATGTACAAAATAAGTTTAAAAAATAAGTTATAAACAACGCAAATAAGCAAGTAAGTAAACCGTCTTAATCCTGAGCCATATTTGATACCGTTAGTGTAACGGTATCAAATACATCAAATACATGGTTTGATGCCATTCCATTTGCTCTTGTTATGAGCCGTTCTCACCTCAGCAGCCTCCACTGAAAGATCCTTTTGACAAAAGGAACCAATGGCCTTTTCCCCTTTGAATGAAGTTTCTACCCAGAACTATCCATTCACTACACGAGAACGTACTTTATAAGATGCAATGGGATGCAGGGCATTTTCATGGTTACAGAGAGGAAGAGAAAAGGAGAGTGGGGAAAAATGGAAGAAGGGGGATGAAGTTATTGATTCTTTTCATAAAATATAGCATGCATACCTCTAGGGTATTTTCTTACACAATAAGCTGAGATGAGCTGTCTTGGGCTACTGGATCGAAGACCCCCAAGCTAAGATTTGTGAGTCTGCATGTGTGCTCTTCTGCTTCCCTCCCCCTCTTCATCTTTTGTCCACATTTCCATTCCTCCCTCTCTTCCCACTCTTACCCTCTCATTTTCACTTCTCCGCCACATACTCTCTTGTTCTCTCACTGTCTCCCTCGCTCCCAGTAATAGGTTTCTATGTAAAACTCAGGTCTGCATCATAGGGCTCACACTCACACTCCTAATGATGTACAATCCTAACTATTCATACGGCAGTCACACATATCTCTCCCTTTGTAATGGGATTAACTTTTATATCAGGAGGAGGTTTGTGCCTGTCAGCGTCTGTCTGTCTGTCTGTCTGTCTGTCTGTCTGTCTGTCTGTCTGTCTGTCTGTCTGTCTGTCTGTCTGTCTGTCTGTCTGTCTGTCTGTCTGTCTGTCTGTCTGTCTGTCTGTGTGTGTGTGTGTGTGTGTGTGACAGAGCGGTAAGATGTCCCATGATTAATTTGCGATTGGAATTTAACTGTAATAATCATCCTTTAAAAATACATGTTACAACTGAATTAATCAGGGAAATCCATCCACGTTTAAATTGTAAACTAGGGGGTTGATGTAGAATTAAGCACACTGCTAGGGAGGAGGGTAGGTGGTTTCGGCATCCTTTATACACTGAGTGTATTTCCATGACATACAGGTGAATGCTATGATCCCTTATTGATGTCACCTGTTAAATCCACTTCAATTAGTGTAGATGAAGTAGAGGAGACAGGGTAAATAATAATTTTTAAGCAATTTAGACATGGATTGTGTGTGTGCCATACAGAGGTTGAACGGGCAAGACAAAAGACTGAAGTGACTTTGAATGGTGTATGGTTGTAGGTGCCAGGTGCACTGGTTTGAGTGTGTCAAGAACTGCAATACTGCTGGGTTTTTCACACTCAACAGTTACCTGTGTGTATCAAGAATTGCCCACCACCCAAAGGACATCCAGCCAACTAGACACAACTGTGGGAAGGATTGGAGTCCATATGGGCCAGCATCCCTGTAGAATGCTTTCAACACCTTGTCGTCCAGGGGTAGGCAGCCCCATTTCATGTTTTTGTCCTGGAACACCAGGTGTGTTGAATTTAGGTAATCACTGCAACAAAAATGAGTCACAACTCCTTCAACTCTGTCGCACGCTGGGTATGTACATAGTCAAGGGTAGGCTTCAAGGGGACTCCTACGGTAGGTACACCTACAGCTCATCCCTTGGCAAAAGTACTGTAGACTACTCTATCTGACCCCAACCCAGAGTCTCTCAAAGCATTCAGTCAGCCCACTGACACCCCTATCAGACCACAGCAAAATCACAATCTACTTGAACAGAGCAAATACTCAATTATGAGGCATCAAAGCCAAAGGAACTGAGTAACATTAAGAAATGCTGTAGATGGAAGGAATGTAGTGTGGAAACCAACCAAAAAAACAATTAGGCAACAACAAATTCAATACCTTTTAGACAACTTCCTGGACAAAACTTTACACTGTAATCGTGAAGGTATAAACTTGTCAGTAAAAAGCCTAAACAGTATATTTGACCTCTCAGCTTCCCTAAATCTAAAAATGTCAAGCAATGACAAATGGTTTGATGAAGAATGCAAAAACCTAAGAAATACATTGAGAAACCTATCCAACCAAAAACACAGAGACCCAGAAAACCTGAGTCTACGTCTTCACTATGGTGAACCACTAAAACAATACAGAAATACACTACGGAAAAAGAAGGAACAGCATGTCAGAAATCAGCTCAATGTAACTGAAGAATCCATAGACTCTAACCACTTCTGGGAAAATTGGAAAACACTAAACAAACAACAACACGAAGAATTATCTATCCAAAATGGAGATGTATGACTAAACCACTTCTCCAACCTTTTTGGCTCTATAACAAAGACCAAACAGCAAACATGTACACGATCAAATACAGATCTTAGAATCAACTATTAAAAACTACCAGAACCAACTGGATTCTCCAATTACCTTGAATGAGTTACAGGACAAAATAAAAACCCTCCAACCCAAAAAGGCCTGTGGTGTTAATGGTATCCTCAATGAAATGATCAAATATACAGACAACAAATTCCAATTGGCTATACTAAAACTCTTTAACATCATCCTTAGCTCTGGCATCTTCCCCAATATTTGGAACCAAGGACGGATCCCCCCAATCCACAAAAGTGGAGACAAATCTGACCCCAATAACTACCGTGGAATATGCGTCAACAGCAACCTTGGGGAAATCCTCTGCATTATCATTAACAGCAGACTTGTACATTTCCTCAGTGAAAAAAATGTACTGAGCAAATGTCAAATTGTCTTTACACCACATTGCCGTACCACAGAACACGTTTTCACCCTGCACACCCTAATTGACAAACAAACAAAACAAAGGCAAAGTCTTCTCATGCTTTGTTGATTTCTAAAAAGCTTTTGACTCAATTTGAGAGAGAGTGCCCATGAGAGAGAGTGCCCGTGAGAGAGAGTGCCCGTGAGAGAGAGTGCCCGTGAGAGAGAGCGCCCGTGAGAGAGAGCGCCCGTGAGAGAGAGCACCCGGTCCTATTAGCCAACGTACAATCTATCGATAATAATATAGACGTACTACGATCACATACATCCTACCAACAGTAGTATCTTATGTAATATCTTATGTTTCACCGAGTTGTGGCTGAACGACGACATGAATAACATACAGCTGGCTGGTTTAAAGCTTTTTCGGCAAGACAGAACAGCAGCCACTGGTAAGATGGGGTGACAGTCTATGTGTATTTGTCAACAACAGCTGGTGCACAAATTCTAAGGATGTCTTGAAGTAGAGTATCTCATCATAAGCTGTAGACCACACTATTTACCAAGAGAATTTTCATCTGTATTTTTCGTAGCTGGCTATGTACCACCACTAACCAATGCTGGAACTAAAACCGCACTCAATGAGCTGTATATGGCCATAAGCAAACAGGAAAATTCCTCATCCCGAGGTGGTGCTCCTATTTGCCGGGGACTTTAATGCAGGGAAACTCAAATCCATTTTACCTCATTTCTACCAGCATGTTAATGTGCAACCAGAGGGGAAAAAACTTTAGACCACCTTTACTCCACACACAGAGACGCGTACAAAGCCCTCAATCGCCCTCCATTTGACAAATATGACCATAATTCTATCCTCCTGATTCCTGCTTACAAGCAAAAACTAAAGCAGGAAGCACCAGTGACTCGGTCAATAAGAAAGTGGTCAGATGAAGCAGATGCTAAGCTACACGACTATTTTGCTAGCACAGACTGGAATATGTTCCGGGATTCTTCCGATGGCATTGAAGGCTACAACACATCAGTCACTGGCTTCATCAATAAGTACATTGATGACGTCGTCCCCACAGTAACCGTACGTACATACCCCAACCAGAAGCCATGGATTACAGGCAACATCCGCACTGAGCTAAAGGGTAGAGCTGCCGCATTCAAGGAGCGGGACTCTAACCCGGAAGCTTGTAAAAAATCTCACTATGCCCTCCAACGAACCAACAAACAGGCAAAGCGTCAATACAGGACTAAGATTGAATCGTACTACAATGGCTCCATTGCTCGTCGGATGTGGCAGGGCTTGCAAACTATTAGAGATAACAACTATTACAGAGCTGCCCAGTGACACGTGCCCACCAGATGAGCTAAACTACTTCTATGCTTGCTTCGAGGCAAGTGTCACTTAAATATGCATGAGAGCATCAGCTGTTCCAGACGACTGTGTGATCACGCTATCCGTAGCTGATGTGAGTAAGACCTTTAAACAGGTCAACATTCACAAGGCCGCAGTGTCAGACGGATTACCAGGACGTGTACTCCGAGCATGCGCTGACCAACTGACAAGTGTCTTGTACTCCCTGTTCACTCATGACTGCATGGCCAGGCATGACTCCAACACCATCATCAAGTTTGCTGATGACACAACAGTGGCCTGATCACCAACAACGATGAGACGGCCTATAGGGAGGAGATCAGAGACCTGGCTGCGTGGTGCCAGGACAACAACCTCTCCCTCAACGTGATCAAGACAAAGGAGATAATTGTGGACTAGAGGAAAAGGAGGACCGAGCACGCCCCCTTTCTCATCGACGGGGCTGCAGTAGAGCAGGTTGAGAGCTTCAAGTTCCTTGGTGTCCACATCACCAACAAACTATCATGGTCCAAACACACTAAGACAGTTGTGAAGAGGGCACGACAAAGCCTATTCCCCCTCATGAGACTAAAAATATTTGGCATGGGTCCCCAGATCCTCAAAAGTTCTACAGCTGCACCATCGAGAGCATCCTGACTGGTTGCATCACTGCCTGATATGGCAACTGCTCTGCTACCGACCGCAAGGCACTACAGAGGGTAGTGTGTACGACCCGGTACATCACTGAGGCCAAGCTTCCTGCCATCCAGGATCTCTACACCAGGCGGTGTCAGAGGAAGGCCCTAAAAATGATCTTCAACCACCCTAGTCGTAGACGGTTCTCTCTGCTACCGCACGGCAAGCGGTAACAGAGCGCCACGTCTAGGTCCAAGATGGCTCTTAACAGCTTCCACTCCCAAGCCATAAGACTCCTGAACAGCTAATCAAAGGGCTACCCAGACCCCTCTTTTTCGCTGCTGCTACTCTACCTACATGTACATATTACCTCAATTACCTTGACTAACTGGTGCCCCTGCACATTGACTCTGTACCGGTACCCCCTGTATACAGCCTCACTATTGTTATTTTTACTGCTGCTCTTTAATTATTTGTTATTTTTATTTTCTATTTTTTACTTATCTATTTTTTTACTAAACACTTTTTTTTCTTAACCAACAATGCTTTAAGAAGTTTTTAAGGGCTTGTAAGTAAGCATTTCACAGTAAGGGCTACACCTGTTGTATTCGGCGCATGTGACAAATAAAATTTGATTTGATTAATACCTTATGTTCTGAGAACATTTGACATAAATAAAATGGTCTCTGGAAACATTCCTTGCACATCATGGAAACATGTCTGTGAAATGACCTAATGAGACTTAAGGAAATGTTCTCTAAAGTTCTGGGAACGTTTGTTCTTAGCTGTGATCTTCCCATCTTGGTTCCCTTCCACATTTCAACATGCAGTGATTACCAGTGTACCACAGATACTTATGGTATAGGATACCTATAGTATAGCTTCTGAAAATATCTATAGGAAGTATCTGTGACTGTGTATTGTGGTTTGGTGCAGTGATTTCCACACACATCACGTACCTCCTCCTTGGTTTTCTTGGAGATGACTCTGAACCAGTCTCCTATCATACTGAGCACGGCAGCAAAGTAGGCTAGACCAATCAGGATCCAGAACCACACCACAGGCTTGTAGTAGTCCAGATACTCTATCTCAGAACCACCTATTGGGAGGAGACAGACACATATTTAATAAAGACTACACAAGCTTTTAGTGATATCACACCTCTAGCCAGAGAGCAGAAAGAGAGCGAAGGAGAGAGAGGCTATGTCACACAGAGTATTGATTATTGATCTTCTATTGTGAAGAAGGGTACAGCAATCCCGTTTTGTCTCAGCAGATTAAGCACACGTGTGATTTCAAACAAACTCTTTTGACACAGAAGGCGGGATAGCAGAGGAAGAACATACAACATAGTCAGAAAAGGCAGCTCTTAAATACCCTTTTCAAGACCTTTTTCACCGGCCACAAAGTCACCGAAGCCGATGGTGGTGAGGGTGATGACCACAAAGTAGATGGACTCCAGCGTGCTCCAGCCCTCTATGTGTTTAAAGATGACCGCCGGCAACGCCACGAAGAGGACACAGCCAAAAAGGATGAAGATCACGGTGGAGATCACTCTGATCTTGGTCTGGCTCACTTTCCACTTTTGAGGGAGAGACTGGGAGGCAGGGTAGAACAAATGAATAAAGAGATGGATAAAGATATTAATAAATAAACATGGGATGGAATGGAACATGGGAAGACTGCAGAGGTTTGAAAGAGGGCCAACAAACAGGGAGGGGGGAAGAGGTGAAGAGGAGGCTATGAATACTAACAAAACAGTTGGATTATGATGGTGCTGCAGTGTATGTATATGTGTTTGGTGAGCATATTTTTATATACATTTAAAAAAAAAAGGGCATATCTGTATCTACAGTATCTGTTTTTGAATGGCTGTATCTATTATGTCTGCGGGTGTCAGTATTGTGCAATTTGATTTCGGCATATTTTCTTTTAAATCAGCAGACGTCAACACTTAAGGTCTAAAAACGATCCTCAAATGAATGATGCATGACATAATTAGGTAAGGAATTTAACATTTGAAAATCATTATAAAAACATCCAGGGCCTATTTTAACAAACTGAATGCAGTTCTTTAAATAGCCTGCCCCATATTTGCTAAATATGTTGAACATGTTTTCAGTCCACATTGTTCTTATTGCATTGCTTCAGTATGGAAATACATTGTTAAACATGGGCTATAGCCTTCACGCTGATATAGGGGCTAGGCCTACTGTAATTATCAGTCTGGACATAGACATGCCAAATGTAGTCAACAGGCATGATTCAATTCACTAGGCTATTGATGAAAAAAGACAATGTATAATTCTTATCAAATTCTAATAAAATGAAACAACTTGTTTTAAATAGGCTGTGTCTAAATACAGTAACAGGCATAAACAGGCAGTAACAGGCAGTAACAGGCAGAAACAGGCAGTAACAGGCAGTAACAGGCAGAAACAGGCAGTAACAGGCAGTAACAGGCAGTAACAGGCAGTAACAGGCACCATAATTGCTTCCCATGGGCATATAATACAGACAAGGCAACTTAGACTATGGAGGGTTTTATGCACATCCCAACTTTTCAAAGGAGCTGCATGGACAAAAATAATGTCCAATATAATGAAGGAGCGGGAATGTCTGTTCACTCGTGATATTTGAATGAAATATTGGTTATAGGCTATTGATTAGGCAAAATCGATGCCATAACCAATTGCGTTACCGCAAAGACCAGCTTTTGGTGAGTCTTAATATCACCAGTAGCACTGCTTGAAATTGGCACATGTATCTAAGGACACAGCTCAAATATTTCCGCCCTTCCCACCTCAGCTCAAACGAGCTGATATAAGACAGGTAAATTACCATCCCTGGCGCAAGGGTTGGAAAATAGCAAAGCTCTGGCTTTTACATGTCGAAATGACCAAGGAGCGTGTATTTGACACTAGCACCGCCTTAACGCCAGCCGAAAATAGAGCCCTCAGTCTTTAACAAGGGCTTTCTCTAGTCACTTCACAATGACATGAGTCATTTCCTTGTGTTGGCGTTTTTCCTGGAATATATGTCCAGTGTTTTTTGAATGTCACACACTCAGTGGGTCGGCCTATGAGATGTACTCATGTTCTTACAGATCAAGTCATGCTGTGCTCCATTGTATGCCATCAGGCTATACATTTTTATTTGATTTTTGTACCTTTATTTAAGTAGGCAAGTCAGCTAAGAACAAATTCTTATTTACAATGACGGCCTACCCCGGGCCAAACCCGGACGATGCTGGGCCAATTGTGCGCCACCCTATGAGACTCCCAATCCCGGCCAGATGTGATACAGCCTGGAATCGAACCAGGGACAGTAATGACACCTCTTGCACTGAGATGCAGTGGAACACTGTGGGCTTACATCAGTAGGCTACATCGCAACACAAACAGCACAATCGCCGGACAAAGTTTAATTCAAACCCATAGAAAGACAGTTGTAACAGGGGTATGACAGTCTGTAGCACTAGCAAAACTTCTTAATACACTGAAGTGTACACTCCACGATAGAGTCCTTGGCCTTGTCCTTCCCTAGACAGTGGGTTACACAAGAATGAGAACAGGGACACTGGGACTGAAACTTAAAGAAGGGTCATCCTCAGATCAGCTCATCAGTGATGTGTTCCGCTGTGTTTTTCAGCACACAGCAGCTAGAGCCCAGAGAGAGAGAGAGGTCAGAGTCAGGACTGAATCCAGTCTCGGACCCTGACAATAAATATTGATACAGAGGGATTAATGATGATGAATAGACCAGAGCCGCTTGCCAAGCATAATATATATTTCACAGGTCAGCCATTTTTAAAACCCCTCAAGAGTCGATTGACGTGCCCACGCGTCACGTGATATAATTCTAAAACATTGAATAGCTCCTGTGTTTTTATGAGACTTACTGTTTCTCAGGGGGCAGCTGGTAGTTTAGCGGTTAAGAGGGTTGGGCCAGTAACTGGAAGATCGCTGGTTTGAATCCTAAGCCAACTAGGTGAAAAATCTGTTGATGTGCCCTTGAGCAGGGCACTTAACCCTAGTCGCTCTGGATAAGATCGTATGTCAAGTGTAAAAAATGACTTGCAGTGGCTGTAGCTCAAGCCCCTCTTTCTGCCTATTCCATAACATTGGCTTGTGAAACAGGATCTGGACAAAGGAATTGTCTGTAAAACTCAAACCGTTTAAGCTAGCAACTCATACTACCCCATCTTCGAAGAGGAGACTCTCACAAACTCCCACACACTTTGGTACGTGGTACGCGTCCACGTACTAATTTCAAAGATCTCTTCTCACAAAACTGACTGTCCAGACTGAGCTACAATCTAGTCACCAACATCAACAGGTAAGACTTTAAAAAACATTAGAACTCACTTGTTTGCCATTCGACACACACAAGCATTAGGGGAGTTGTTAGAAGGTGACCCAGTACCACACTGTAAAAAACGTCACAAAAGTGAATAGGGTGTAAAAAGTGCCAAATCGTAAAACTTAAATTAATAGCCTGGGTGTTAATTTGCTTGAATCACTGAACAACACAGGAGCATATTAGAGACAAGCATCTATTTCCTTAATGCAAGCAGCTTTTGCTGATTTGCATTGTTAATTGTTTAATTCTCTTCCAGCATTTTAATAAATGTCTTAATTTCCTGCACTAATATGTTATCATTTACACACTGTGTCATGTTTCTTTTGTCTTAGTATGCCTCTATTTTGGAGAAGAAAAAAAACTTTATTATTATAATTATTCTCCACTTTGACTGTGCATTTTCGGTAGTTTTTACCTTTGCCAGTAGAGGGCGATCAGACAATATCTGGAGGTCTGTACTCCCGAAGTTGTGGACTATTTTTGTGCTTATCAGTTAGCTGTAAGCAGCCAATGGCGAGCAGATTTTTTACTGAATTATGTAATGTAACAAATCAAACATTAAACTTCGTAAAGAATTCATGGTAACCTCGTTAACAATTCATTTAGACTCAGCGTTTACGTGATGAAAGTCGTGCCATTGCCCTATTTGAGACTGTGTTCAATTGAAGTTTCACGCTAACCAAAGTGACTTAGTATTGGTCTACATGTTGTCTTATATCTCCTAGATATAGGACAGACACTTCAAAACCTTATTCCTTGTGATTTAGTTTTTGACTGTCTGTTTTGCCATTTATTAATGTGTTATTGAAATCTATGCAGCCTACTCAATCACTTCTTATAGCTACTGTTTACAGGCCTCCTGGGCCATATACAGCGTTCCTCATTGAGTTCCCTGAATTCCTATCGGACCTTGTAGTCATAGCAGATAATATTCTAATCTTTGGTGACTTTAATATTCACATGGAAAAGTCCACAGACCCACTCCAAAAGGCTTTCGGAGCCATCATCGACTCAGTGGGTTTTGTCCAACACGTCTCTGGACCCACTCACTGTCACAGTCATAATCTGGACCTAGTTTTGTCCCATGGAATAAATGTTGTGGATCTTAATGTTTTTCCTCATAATCCTGGACTATCAGACCACCATTTTATTACGTTTGCAATTGCAACAAATAATCTGCTCAGACCCCAACCAAGGAACATCAAAAGTCGTGCTATAAATTCACAGACAACACAAAGATTCCTTGATGTCCATCCAGATTCCCTCTGTCTACCAAAGGACGCCAGAGGACAAAAATCAGTTAACCACCTAACTGAAATCAATTTAACCTTGCGCAATACCCTAGATGCAGTTGCACCCCTAAAAACTAAAAACATTTCTCATGAGAAACTAGCTCCCTGGTACACAGAAAATACCCGAGCTCTGAAGCAGCTTCCAGAAAATTGGAACGGAAATGGCGCCACACCAAACTGGAAGTCTTCCGACTAGCTTGGAAAGACAGTACCCAAAGAGCCCTTACTGCTGCTCGATCATCCTATTTTTCTAACTTAATTGAGGAAAATAAGAACACTCCGAAATTCCTTTTTGATACTGTCGCAAAGCTAACTAAAAAGCAGCATTCCCCAAGAGAGGATGGCTTTCACTTCAGCAGTGATAAATTCATGAACTTCTTTGAGGAAAAGATCATGATTATTAGAAAGCAAATTACGGACTCCTCTTTAAATCTGCGTATTCCTTCAAAGCTCAGTTGTCCTGAGTCTGCACAACTCTGCCAGGACCTAGGATCAAGAGAGACGCTCAAGTGTTTTAGTACTATATCTCTTGACACAATGATGAAAATAATCATGGCCTCTAAACCTTCAAGCTGCATACTGGACCCTTTTCCAACTAAACTACTGAAAGAGCTGCTTCCTGTGCTTGGCCCTCCTATGTTGAACATAATAAATGGCTCTCTATCCACCAGATGTGTACCAAACTCACTAAAAGTGGCAGTAATAAAGCCTCTCTTGAAAAAGCCAAAACTTGACCCAGAAAATATAAAAAACTATCGGCCTATATCGAATCTTCCATTCCTCTCAAAAATGTTAGAAAAGGCTGTTGCGCAGCAACTCAATGTCTTCCTGAAGACAAACAATGTATACGAAATGCTTCAGTCTGGTTTTAGACCCCATCATAGCGCTGAGACTGCACTTGTGAAGGTGGTAAATGACGTTTTAATGGCATCAGACCGAGGCTCTGCATCTGTCCTCGTGCTCCTAGACCTTAGTGCTGCTTTTGATACCATCGATCACCACATTCTTTTGGAGAGATTGGAAACCCAAATTGGTCTACACGGACAAGTTCTGGCCTGAAAGATATCAGTTTGTCTCTGTGAATGGTTTGTCCTCTGACAAATCAACTGTAAGTTTCGGTGTTCCTCAAGGTTCCGTTTAGGACCACTATTGTTTTCACTATATATTTTACCTCTTAGGGATGTCATTCGAAAACATAATGTTAACTTTCACTGCTATGCGGATGACACACAGCTGTACATTTCAATGAAACATGGTGAAGCCCCAAAATTGCCCTCGCTAGAAGCATGTGTTTCAGACATGAGGAAGTGGATGGCTGCAAACTTTCTATTTTTAAACTCGGACAAAACAGAGATGCTTGTTCTAGGTCCCAAGAAACAAAGAGATCTTTTGTTGAATCTGAAAATTAATCTTAATGGTTGTACAGTCGTCTCAAATAAAACTGTGAAGGACCTCGGCGTTACTCTGGACCCTGATCTCTCTTTTGAAGAACATATCAAGACCATTTCAAGGACAGCTTTTTTCCATCTACGTAACATTGCAAAAATCAGAAACGTTCTGTCCAAAATTGATGCAGAAAAATTAATCCATGCTTTTGTTACTTCTGGGTTAGACTACTGCAATGCTCTACTTTCCGGCTACCCGGATAAAGCACTAAATAAACTTCAGTTAGTGCTAAATACGGCTGCTAGAATCCTGACTAGAACCCCAAAATTTGATCATATTACTCCAGTGCTAGCCTACCTACACTGGCTTCCTGTCAAAGCAAGGGCTGATTTCAAGGTTTTACTGCTAACCTACAAAGCATTACATGGGCTTGCTCCTACCTATATCTCTGATTTGGTCCTGCCGTACATATCTACACGTACGCTACGGTCACAAGACGCAGGCCTCCTAATTGTTCCTAGAATTTCTAAGCAAACAGCTGGAGGCAGGGCTTTCTCCTATAGAGCTCCATTTTTATGGAATGGTCTGCCTACCCATGTAAGAGACGCAAACTCGGTCTCAACCTTTAAGTCTTTACTGAAGACTCATCTCTTCAGTGGGTCATATGATTGAGTGTAGTCTGGCACAGGAGTGGGAAGGTGAACGGAAAGGCTCTGGAGCAACGAACCGCCCTTGCTGTCTCTGCCTGGCCGGTTCCCCTCTTTCCACTGGGATTCTTTGCCTCTAACCCTATTACAGGGGCTGAGTCACTGGCTTACTGGGGCTCTTTCATACCGTCCCTGGGAGGGGTGTGTCACTTGAGTGGGTTGAGTCACTGGTGTGATCTTCCTGTCTGGGTTGCCCCCCTTGGGTTGTCCCGTGGCGGAGATCTTTGTGGGCTATACTCGGCCTTGTCTCAGGATGGTAAGTTGGTGGTTGAAGATATCCCTCTAGTGGTGTGGGGGCTGTGCTTTGGCAAAGTGGGTGGGGTTATATCCTTCCTGTTTGGCCCTGTCTGGGGGTGTCCTCGGATGGGGCCACAGTGTCTCCTGACCCCTCCTGTCTCAGCCTCCAGTATTTATGCTGCAGTAGTTTATGTGTTGGGGGGCTAGGGTCAGTTTGTTATATCTGGAGTACTTCTCCTGTCCTATTCGGTGTCCTGTGTGAATTTAAGTGTGCTCTCTCTAATTCTCTCTTTCTTTCTCTCTATCGGAGGACCTGAGCCCTAGGACCATGCCTCAGGACTACCTGACATGATGACTCCTTGCTGTCCCCAGTCCACCTGGCCGTGCTGCTGCGCCAGTTGCAACTGTTCTGCCTGTTTTTATTATTATTTGACCATGCTGGTCATTTATGAACATTTGAACATCTTGGCCATGTTCTGTTATAATCTCCACCCGGCACAGCCAGAAGAGGACTGGCCACCCCACATAGCCTGGTTCCTCTCTAGGTTTCTTCCTAGGTTTTGGCCTTTCTAGGGAGTTTTTCCTAGCCACCGTGCTCCTACACCTGCATTGCTTGCTGTTAGGGGTTTTAGGCTGGGTTTCTGTACAGCACTTTGAGATATTAGCTGATGTACAAAGGGCTATATAAATACATTTGATTTGATTTGAATGGGTTTCTATGGACCATAGCAGTAAAGGCCAAATTCAATAATTTATCAAATAATAAATAAATACATGTTTTTATACCTACATGGGTCCTAGAATTCAAATAGCTAAATGACCCATGGTTAGCTTAGTAGTAATCGCGAACGAAGGGCTTAGACTCACAGTGGCTCTCCTGCTGGATGATGTAGTACCGTACTACTCTGTTGCTCCCTATGGGCAACACTAGCAGAGAAACACATCAATCAAAGCTCATCTTATAGAGCCTTCAATTAAATAATTAGTAGATGGCTACTGTAAGTAATAAAGCTAATGAAGCTAAAGGCCCAGCCTGGGGAAAATATAGCAAAACACTATTAGTCAGTCAATGTAATAGTTCCAACAAGGACAGAGAAATCATCAAACAGTCATTGTGGCTGTCTCAGTGAGTTCTGTGTTGGCTGGTGCCTCACTACGGCGTGTTTGATAGCCCAGGTTTACATGCCGCTCCTTGTGGCTGGTTTTGGATTGGTGCGGCTCACTGTCGTTGTAGGTGGGCAGGGAGGGGAAGATGAATGACTCACTATAACACTGTGCTCTTGTTCCGTTTATAGAGTATGTGTCTTCCTGGCTGAGAAATGGTCCTCTCTAATCACACAGTGTGTGTGTGCAGTGAACAGTAAGAGCAGAGTACCTTGGTGATAGGTCTCCTCCAGTGAGGGAAAGACTCTCCTTACTGGCATTAATACTGGCTGTACATGTTTGCTACAGCAACACAGCCAAGCTCGTCTTTTGACTCTTGTAGTATTGCTGTTAATATTCAGTCCAGAGGAAGAGATACTACATGTATGGGAGAAAAAAATCCATATCCTCATGTGAGCTTGGTAACCACTCAAATAGTCTGTATTGTAAGCGTGGTCTCCAGAAGCCATTGTCATGGCAACCTAAATAATGCATTTTTCTTTTATCAGCTCAAGAACACGCAGCTCAGTGATGGACAGCAATGGTCAAACTACTTCTGCATTGCAAATCTCCTTATGCGTTGGAAATTAACTGAGGGGGTGTAGAAGCTGGTTAGGTAAAAACAAATACTCAACCACTAGTGTGTGTGTGTGGACAAAGAACTCTTATTTTCATGTCATCCAACAAATGTAAATGCCTGGAATTTGCTAAAATGGCATTGGCACTTGGATTGGATCCAGTGCTATGGTCAGATGACATGTTAATATAACTCTTTGGCCACGCACACCAGTGGCGAGTTTGGCATCGAAATAAGGATGCATAAGAAGAAAAGAACCCTATACCTACTGTAAAATAGGATGGTGGATTTTTGATGTTAAGGGGCTATTTTGCTTCCACTGGTCCTAAGGCCCTTGTTAAGGTCAACAACATCATAAACTTTATCCAATACCAGGACATTTTTTACTAAAACCTGGTTTCCTCTGCCAATAACATTTTGCAATGACCATCTCAGTCTCTGGACTGGAACCCCATTGAAAACCTGTGGTATGAATTGAAGAGGGCAGTCCATAAGAGCAGAAAAAGGATATCAAGGATCTGAAAATATTCTGTATGGAGGAATGGTCAAGATCCCTCCCAATGTGTTCTCCAATCTCATAAAACATTTTAGAAAAAGGCTCAGTGCTGTTATCCTCGCAAGGTGAGGTATTGAAAAGTATTGAAAACAGGGTGCCAATAATTTTTACATATGCATCTTTTTGAGAGAAAAAATACTACGAAATCTCTTTTTCTGTACAATTGCATTAGTATAAAATAATGTAATTTTCAAAAAACATTAAGCATACAATATAGCTCAGAATCTGTATTACTTGTTTTACACAATATTTTTTGCTCATCTTTATTAAGGATGCCAATAATTTTGGACCTGACTGTATGAAACGTTTAAAACTCACCCCAACTATCTTCTCCACTCTGTTGATGCCTTTCCCAAAGATGGTTCCAAGCTGGTCTCCAACACCAGCCAACAGGAAGCCAAAGAGGGGGATTCCCAGGAGGGCATAGATGATACAGAAGATACGTCCCCCCTCCGTGTGGGGAGCGATGTTCCCAAAGCCTAGAGAAAGGAGCGATCATAAACCCACACCCACACACAAACACACAGGAAGAGGTTAACTAGACCAGGGGTTCCCAAACTCGTTTTTGTTTTTTGCCCTCACACTACAAAGCTGATGAAAATAATCAAAGCTTGATGATGGGTTGGGTGTTTGAATCAGCTGTGCAGTGTGTAGGGGCCAGGACAGAGTTGGGGCCAGGACAGAGTTTGGGAAACCCTGAATTGGACAATGGATTCTCAACTCCATGCAGTCCTGGGCACTGGCAGCAGGTTTTTATATTCCAGACAATTATTCTCATTACTAAGACTGAACCAAATGGGACCTAGTGAATGACCTGCAGAGAGCTGGGACCAAAGTAACAAAGCCTACCATCAGTAACACACTACGCCGCCAGGGACTGAAATCCTGCAGTGCCAGACGTGTTCCCCTGCTTAAGCAAGTACATGTCCAGGCCCGTCTGAAGTTTGCTAGAGAGCATTTGGATGATCCAGAAGAAGATTGGGAGAATGTCATATGGTCAGATGAAACCAAAATAGAACTTTTTGGTAAAAACTCAACTCGTCGTGTTTGGAGGACAAAGAATGCTGAGTTGCATCCAAAGAACACCATACCTACTGTGAAGCATGGGGTTGGAAACATCATGCTTTGGGGCTGTTTTACTGCAAAGGGACCAGGACAACTGATCCGTGTAAAGGAAATAATGAATGGGGCCATGTATCGTGAGATTTTGAGTGAAAACCTCCTTCCATCAGCAAGGGCATTGAAGATGAAACGTGGCTGGGTCTTTCAGCATGACAATGATCCCAAACACACCGCCTGGGCAACGAAGGAGTGGCTTCGTAAGAAGCATTTCAAGGTCCTGGAGTGGCCTAGCCAGTCTCCAGATCTCAACCCCATAGAAAATCTTTGGAGGGAGTTGAAAGTCCGTGTTGCCCAGCAATAGCCCCAAAACATCACTGCTCTAGAGGAGATCTGCATGGAGGAATGGGCCAAAATACCAGCAACAGTTTGTGAAAACGTTTGACCTCTGTCATTGCCAACAAAGGGTATATAACAAAAAATTTAGATAAACTTTTGTTATTGACCAAATACTTAATTTCCACCATCATTTGCAAATAAATTCATAAAAAATCCTACAATGTGATTTTCTGGATTTTTTTTCTCATTTTGTCTGTCATAGTTGAAGTGTACCTATGATGAAAATTACAGGCCTCTCTCATCTTTTTAAGTGGGAGAACTTGCACAATTGGTGGCTGACTAAATACTTCCCCACTGTATATGAAGTATTCCAAGAAACAATTTAAATGAACTATTCAGATCTTGTCGTGTGACCTACTGAGGATTGAATTGAGTTTATTTCAGTTAATTGGTTTCCCTTAACCAAGAGGAGCTACTAATTAATATATTCTATATTTGCTGCTCAGCTGGGGTGAAATTCAGCACACACAGTGATTCTATAGGATAGACGTGAAGAAAAACGGATTAAAATACACACTGAGTGTACAAAACGCTCTGTGACCAGGTGAAGACTGATCAAGTGAATCCAGCTGAAAGCTATGATCTCTTATTGATGTCACTTGTTAAATCCCCTTCAATCAGTGTAGATATAAGGGAGACCAGTTAAATAATTATTTTAGAGACAATTGAGACGGATTGTGTATGTGTGCCATTCAGAGGGTGAATGTGCCAGGCGCATTGGTTGGAGTGTTTCAAGAACTGCAACGATGCTGGGTTTTTCCACACTCAACAGTTTCCTGTGTGTATCAAGAATGGTCCACAACCCAAAGGACAACCAGCCAACTTGACACAACTGTGGGAAGCATTGGAGTCAACATGGGCCTGCGTTCCTGCGGAACGCATCGAAACCTTGTGGAGTCCATGCCCTGACGAATTGAGGCTGTTCTGAGGGCAAAGGTGGGTGCAACTCAATAATAGGAAGGTGTTCCTAATGTTTTGTACATTGTGTACACTGTGTAAATCTGTCAATTAAGATTCCATTAAAATACCCCTTTTAGGGGGACATCAGGTGATGACTAAACGACAGTCCTTTTCTGACCCTTCAATTTTCGGATCAGGAAAATATCTTGAAAGAATCATGAATAGCTAATAATCCAAGCATGATTTTTGAGTGCTCCAGTGCCTTGACTTAAAAACATCCATGTTTTGACAATAACTCATTCAAGCAATTGCAACAGGAACTGTGTGATTTAGGATGTGAAGACAAAGCAGATCATGATCATGTCAACTGAAAGCTGCAGCATTAACCAGTCTGAGAGAATGAGTTTTACACTAACTGGCTTAGAGGAAGCTGCAGCATTAACCAGTCTGAGAGAATGAATGAGTAGAGGGAGTTCTACACTAACTGGCTTAGAGGTTGTAGAGAGAGCCTAATCACAAGGATCAGCAAGCCAGTGCCACATCTATAATTCACACACACCCTCCTCTCACCTCCAGGAGCTCACTCTGCAGACCTGTGCATTACACACACACACACACACACACACACACACACACACACACACACACACACACACGCGCACACACACACACACACACACACACACACACACACACACACACACACACACACACACACACACACACACACACACACACACACACACACACACACACACACACACACACACACACACACACACACACACACACACACACACACACACACACCTTTTTGCTCCCCAATTCAATGGTATCTAATTGGTAGTTACAGTCTTGTCTCACCGCTGCAACTCCTCAGGAGAGTCCGTAAGGTCGAGCGCCATGCATCTTCTGAAACACAACCCAACCAATCTGCACTGCTTCATGACACAATGCCTACTTAACACAGAAGCCACACCACTGTGTCAGAGGAAACACCGTACACCTGGCGTGTCAGTGTGCACTGAGCCCAGCCCACCACAGGAGTCGCTGGTGCACAGTGGGACAAGGACATCCCTGCCGGCCAAACCCTCCCCTAACCCGGACGACACTGGGCCAATTGTGCACTGCCCCATGGGTCTCCCGGTCGCGGCCGGATGCAACAAATCCTGGACTCGAACCCAGGATCTCAGGTGGCACAGGTAGCACTGTGATGCAGTGTCTTATACCGCTGCGCAACTCGGAAGGCTCTACAGGCACACACTTAACCAATTAGGCTGCACTACTGTATTCAGTGTGGTGAATGATCCCCATTGAAAATCCACCATCTAATTGCAGCAAGAAATGCATATATCAGGCAAAGCCCATTATGATTCCCATTCAAAAAACCCTTAGCACTAAACAAATTGAACACTCATTCACAAATCCCTTCATGTACTACAACAGCGCCATTCAAAATCCCTTTGGTCTGAAACAGCTTATAGTAATTACAAAAATCTGAACGACACATTAACACTATCATTCAAAGCACAGAATCACTCTCCTCATTAAATACTGTAAGTAGAGTCAGTGGATGTAACCAAATCTAAATCCAATTGTCATTGGAATTTCTATAGATATTAAAGGAACTACTGTATATTTAGACAATACATATATATTTTTTATCACACCACTTTACATTAAAAGGAGTAGATTTCCCAAAAGCCAAACCCCTTTAGGCTACATGCAACTGAGCCAATTCCATCAGCCAATTCCACCTGTTTAGACTGTAGACTCCTGAGCCAGGGCAGGACAGGAAGGGCCTGCAGGGTGGAGTCTAATGGCTCTGTGGCTTCACTTCCTGACAGACAGTCACATGCCACACACACACCAATCACGCCTCATTAATTGCTGCACTCAAACAATCAGAACTCAACAGGACACAACATTAGTCATTACACCCCATGCATGTGGTGAGGAGGATAGATATTGCTCTCGCTTTTTAACTTCATGTCTTATTATTTATTTATTTGAGACAGATGCCAATCAGATGCCAATCAGCACTGTCTGGCATGTTGAATGAAATAACCAATAGACGTGTTGTTTCATTGCACTTGCTGACACTTCCTGTTCTCAGCATCAGCAAAATCTCTGGTTAAGATTTCCTCTGTCTGAATGAATCTAACGTGACACACACACAGAGAGATACAGAGAGAGAGAGAGAGAAAGACACAGAGAGAGAGAGAGAGAGAGAGAGAGAGAGAGACAGAGAGAGAGCGAGAGAGAGAGAGAGAGAAGCCCATTTCCAGGGTCAGTAGCTATTGTCATTACTCAGGAGGGAGGGCTCCTTTCATGGGATGAAAGAGAGGACTACATGGGCAGAGAGTGGAGGAAAGTAGAGGAGAGGAGGAAATCAGGAGAGTTTCTGAAGGAGAAAACCCTTTTAGCACCGGAGATGGCGAGGAAATATGTGAAACATTACTATAGGCTGTCAGTCACTGACTTCTGTATAACTGAAGAGTAACCTTCTGCTCTCTGTATCAAAGACATTTGATGGGAGAGTAGTGTAGAGTGTAAAGCTATAATCCTTACCCACTGGGCACACACTGGTTGAATCAATGTTGTTTCCATGTCATTTCAATTCAATTATGTTTAACCAACGTGGAATAGACGTTGAATTGACATCTGTGCCCAGTGGATAGTTGCTACACCTTTGTTTTATTATTAAATAATTAAATATACCCATTGGTTCTTAAATAATATAACATATAAATGCCTCATGAACTTATTTAGCTTTAAATCAGTTGATGATATGGCGAGAGAAAGAAAGGGAGAAAGGGAGAGAGAGAAAATGAGAGGGGTAGAAAGCAATAGACATGTCTGACAAGCTAAAGCAAAAAGATTAGAGCATAGTATACTGTGGGTTTTTAAAATGTGGCTTCAGATTTTTAACACTGAATACAGTACATTACAAATTAAAATGTGTTCAGGCCTTAAAGAGGCAGTGTGTGAACTGTGTGTGAGAACTGTGATGACACCTGACAAGACCTCCACCGCCATTATCCACACATACTCCACATCAAGGACAGTGTGTCATCACACATACAGATGTAGGATCTTAATTTGAGCCAGTTTGCTACAGCTGGAAAATAATCCTGCAGCAACAGGAATTGTGAATTATTATGTGGATTATAATAACATTCACATTTTTACAGGGGTTGAAACGTTTTTCATAAGGAAAAATCAAGTCTGAAATGTCAAAGTGGGAATTAAAAACTTCAGAAGCTTTTTTAAACCTCAATTACACTACACATTTTAAATGTCCAGCATTGCAGGAGAGTTCTCCTTCAACAGGTTGATAAAATGAAGATCCTACATCTGTACTGTAATAGGTTATCATTCATCAAGCCACGCAATAGCAACGTGCTAATTAACAAGACAATACAGTGTATGCCATAACACACATAGCAACCTGTCGTAGCCCCTCTGTGGGACCAGTGGGACTGCAGATGGACAATAAAAGCTGAATGACGTCACTGCTCTAGGAAATGAATGTACTTTAAGATGCAGGATCTAAAAGGTAATTAAGGTAAGCCGCTTCATTAGCCTTTACAGTGGGAACAGGCTCGTTAGGCTTTATTGAGACACATTTGAGCCCCTATGGATGGCGTGACAACAGATATACCATGGCCTAGTTACTGTAACTGTATACTGAGTTCAGCAAACTTGGTTCAAGATTCATGGTGTTTGTCGGCACCATTTGGATACCAAAAGTTCCATTATTTATGTATCCATTATTTATCTTAAAGTGGATAAATCACCCTCTCGTCTCTCGTGTACAGTACTTGGGGGTACAAGATCTGGGGGAGAAGCAGCGTTAGATACAACACCAGAACAGAACACTGTAATGAACTATTAACCCTTCAACTTGAACTACCTCTCTCATTTACCAGCTCTGTGCCTTAAGTGTGGGATAAATCCTCTGAGAGCTGTTTGATTTTCACACCATGCAGATGCAGTCTTCACAGGAGAGACAGGCTATAGGAGGAGGACTAAATGAGGGTTCCCAGGAGAAAAGCCCATTGTGATGAATTGAATTGTTTGCCTCTGCCTCACTGTCAGATATAGATGGCAAAGACAGAGAAAGAGAGAGAAAACAATTACAATCCAGAGTTGTTTCAATTCACTTCCTGGATAGATTGAAATCCAGACGAAGCCAGAGAACGCCTGATAACCAATTAGACCTCTTCTACCCCCACATCTCCCAAACTAATCATTATAAGGTAAATTAATCAGAGAGGATACTGTTCAACCATCTCTAATTGATTCAAAGAAGCAACTGCAGCAGAGAGAAAGAGATAGAAGAAGGCTAGTTATAAACACGATTTAAACAAAAGGCTTTAATTATTATCGTGGAGATGAACTGTGAGCCATTTCGTTGTTGGAGAAAGTCTGCCAGTCTAGTCTTTTGTTTCTGGGCAGTGGGATGAAAAAGATAATGGGAGAAAATTAATCACCTGATTGTGTGTTATATTCTTTCTACTGTACCTCTCCTCTATTCAATGAGCTAAGCAATGGCTGCATATCTGCAAAAGCAGCAGTTAGCAGGGAAGATTGTCTAAATGACTAGACAAAGTGTGGCCATTTAATACAAACGAATTGTTAAAGCATTAAAGTGGTGTTATGTCTGTCAAGTTCACAGGAAGTTCCCCTAGTTAGAGGATATGTAACATTACCTGTGGACAACCCCTTGAAAACAAAGGCAGTCAAAACAACATCAAAGCAGTTCACAAACATTTGTAAAGAAAAACAGAGAAAAAGCCTTTCATGAGGTTGTTTAGTCAGACAGAAATCCAAAATCAAACAGCTTGAAAGGACAAAACTGTCCTGCAGATAAAAAAAGCATTCAAACTAGAGCAGTTTTAGTTGGAAATCTAGAAGTCTTATGTCAGTGAACACCATTGCCTGGTTCCAACAAACAGCAATCTCAAACATGCCTACACAAGACTTGTGCTGCAGTGAAGGGAGAAATAGAACTCCGTTCTCACATCCCAGATGACTATCATCAAATGTCAGAAAAGCACTGATGGAGGGAACTATAGATCTGACTCTCTCCCACCATTCCTCTTAGTGGGTACACAAACAGCACATTGAAGGTTAATGTTTATGTTGATTTAAAGACGAAAAGACAAGTGCCTAGGAAAAGGTTTGGAACCGGGCCCAGCAGACACACGTTCCAGACAAGCTATCAGACTAGCGGCGGCCCCGTGTGTCTGTTTGTGTGTGTGTGTCACACTTTTCTCCTTTCTGCAGCTAAGCTCTTACAGCTGGAGCTGACAAGTAAAGTGACGGGAAGAGGGATGCCAATGCTGTGAAGAGATATAAAAATTCAGACTCATACCCACCTTTGGGATTTATGACAATCCCTTAGTATGTATGGTGTTGATTAGAAATTACACTCAGTTAGTACTAAGCACTTCAGTGAACCCCCATTATTCATGAATCCACACTAGAATACTCACGCATCAAACATTATTGACCATTCCTACTCTCCCTTCCAGGATGGCTACAAGGCCCTCCCCCGCCCTCCCTTCGGGCAAATCAGATCATGCCTCCATTCTACCTTTCACTTCCTATAGGCCTGTTCAACACTGGTCTGACCAATCGGAATCCATGCTTCAAGATTGTTTTGATCACGCTGTAACTGACAGACTTAGAGGTTATGTTGTTGTCTTTTGCTTGAATTGTTTACGTGTCTGCTGTGCAGGGGAAATAATAAGACAAGCGGAACTACATAGCTAATACTGTTGTAACGGGGATCCTTATTGTAGCAACACACTTTTGGGGGGAAGGCAATCCTGCGCTGTGTTAGCTAAGTTTTCATGTCATCGGGTGTAGTTCATAAAGGTTGCAGCGTGTATGTTGGGATGAAGTGTGAATTCATGCCAGGAAGTTTGATTTCCTCCCTTCTGTAATAAGCAGCCAATGGATTTTTCCTTTATTCATGTGTTTAGTATGATACTGTTATAGCGCCGGTTAAACTGTTATGTATGTAAGCACTTCAGAGTTATACCAAGCTAATAAGTCACTCGTAAGATAAGGAGGTTGTAAGAGTGTGCTTAACTGTATTTTTCATTTACTTTATAGTTCTCACGGAAGGTGATAATTCTGACTAAAACTACAGAATAAAGCCGCCAGTTAAAATCAAGGAGCGGTTGTGCTCGTGGTTACTGAAGGGAGCTACACACGCAAACTGGGATATGTTCCGGGTTGCCTCTGAGAATAACATATACACTGACAAGGTGACTGAGTTCATCAGGAAGTGTATAGAGAATGTTGTTCCCACCGTGTCGATTAAAACCTATCCGAACCACAATCCATGGATAGATGGCAGCATACGTGCAAAACTGAAAGTGTGAACCATTGCATTTAAACAAGGCAAGGTGACTGAGAATATGGTTCAGTACAAACAGTCCAGTTACGCCTTCCATAAGGCAATCAAACAGGCAAAACGCCCGAACAGTGACAAAGTGGAGTTGCAATTCTATGGCTCACACACAAGACGTATGTGGCAGGGACTCCAGACAATCACGTGTTATAAAGGGAAAATCAGCCACGTCGCAGACTCTGACGTCTTTCTACCAGACAAGCTAAACACCTTCTTCATCCACTTCGAGAGAAACACAGAAACACGTGGGCGACTGCCACTTCCAAGGACTGTGAGCTCTCATTCTCCGTGGCCGAAGTGAGTAAGAAATTTAAGCATGTTAACCTTTGCAAGGCTGCCGGCCCAGATGGCATCCCTAGCCGCGTGCTCTGAGCATGCGCAGACCAGCTGGCTGGAGTCTTTACAGACATATTCAATCTCTCCCTATCCCAGTCTGCTGTCCCCACTTGCTTCAACATGTCCACAATTGTTCCTGTACCCAAGAAAGTGAAGGTAACTAAACTAAATGACTTTAGTAGCACTCACTTCTGTCATGAAGTGCTTTGAGAGGCTAGTTAAGAATCATATCCACTGCAATTTGCATATCGCCCCAATAGATCCACGGATGACGCCATCGCACTGCACACTGCCCTATCCCATCTGGAAAAGAGGAATACCTATGTAAGAATGCTGTTCATTGTCTACAGCTCAGCCTTCAACACCATAATACCCTCCAAGCTCATCATTAAGCTTAGGGCCCTGGGTCTAAACCCTGCCCTGTGTAACTGGGTCCTGGACTTCTTGACCGGCCTCCCTCAGGTGGTGAAGGTAGGCAACAACACCTCCACTACCCTGATCCTCAACACAGGGGCCCCACAAAGATGCATGCTTAGCCCCCTCCTGTGCTCCCTGTGCACCCATGACTGCATGGCACGCATGTCCCCAACTCAATCATCAAGTTTCCAGATGACACAACAATGGTATACTGCAGTGGAGAAGGCAAAAAGCTTCAAGTTCCTCAGCTTACACATCTCTAACAATCTGAAATGGTCCAACCACACAGACAGTGTGGTGAAGAAGGTGCAACAGCACCTCTTCAACCCCAGGAGGCTGAAAATCTTTGACTTTTACAGATGCACTATTGTGGGCATCCTGTAGGGCTGTATCACCCCCCTCAACCGCAGGGCTCTCCAGAGGGTGGTGAGGTCTGCCCAACACATCACCGGGGGCACACTGCCTGCCCTCCTTGACATTTACAGCACTCGGTGTCACAGGAAGGCCAAAACGTTCAAAGGACCTCAGCCACCCGAGCCACGGCCTGTTCACCCCACTACCATCCAGAAGGCGAGGTCAGTACAAGTGCATCAAAGCTTCCATTCAGCCACAAGAGCATTTGTGAGGTCGGGCACTGATGTTGGGCGATTAGGCCTGGTCGCAGTCAGCGTTCCAATTCATCCAAGCGGTGTTCGATGAGGTTGAGGTCAGGGCTCTGTGGAGACCAGTCAAGTTCTTCCACACCAATCTCGACAAACCATTTCTCTATGGACATTGCTTTGTGCACAGGGGCATTGTCATGCTGAAACAGGAAAGGGCCTTCCCAAACTGTTACCACAAAATTTGAAGCACAGAAATGTCTAGAATGTCATTGTATGCTGTAGCGTTGAGATTTCCCTTCACTGGAACTAAGGGGCCTAGCCCGAACCATGAAAAACAGCCCCAGACCATTATTCCTCCTCATAGTGCCAAACTTTAAAGTTGGCACTATGCATTCGGGCAGGTAGCGTTCTCCTGGCATTCGCCAAACCTAGATTAGTCCGTCGGACTGCCAGATGGTGAAATGTGATTCATCACTCCAAAGAAAGCGTTTCCACTGCTCCAGAGTCAAATGGCGGCAAGCTTTCCACTACAGCCCACGTTTGGCATTGCGCATAGTAATCTTAGGCTTGTGTGCAGCTGCTTGGCCATTTCCACCATAATTTGCAAATAAATTCATAAAAAATCCTACAATGTGATTTTCTGGATTTTTGTTTCTCATTTTGTCTGTCATAGTTGAAGTGTACCTATGATGAAAATTATAGGCCTCTCTGATCTTTTTAAGTGGGAGAACTTGCACAATTGGTGGCTGACTAAATACTTTTTTGCCCCACTGTATATATATGTACATACAGTGGGGCAAAAAAGTATATATATTCCAATATATATACACACAAATCTAAAAAGTAAAATCTAAAAAGTAAAATAATGAAATGAAGAAATATAGAAATATTAGGACGAGCAACGTCGGAGTCCGGAGTATACATATATACAGTGTATAACTGCACTGTTAGAGCTAGGAACACAAACATTTCGTTACACCCGCAATAACATCTGATAAATATGTGTATGCAACCAATACAATTTTATTTTATATGGATATTCTGATCGATTTATTATGAAAGTACCACTACTTTAACAGCCTGGCTGAAAGTTACCAGTTAAAAAATGTATATAGCGTTGACACAGCATTGATAACATAAAAGTCTGGCTGATGGTTGATTATGGATCAGAGAGTACTGATTATTGACCAAACTCACCAATAGTGGTGATGACAGTGCCAGCGAAGAAAAAGGAGGAGCTTAGGTCCCACAGACTTGTCTGATTGGATGAGTTTGCTGATGGGTTGACGCCCGCTCTGATGGCAGAGATCACTTGCTGAGGAGACAGAGAACTGCAGTTTAGGGTTAAGGGTCACACACATACTTACACAAACACAAACACACTCCACTCAAGTAGGATAGTACCTCCTAATGCGTGTGTGTGTGTGTGTGTCTGCGTGCATTCGTGCGTTTGTGTATGTGTACAGTAGAGCACATGTGTGTGCAGGATCTGGTGTGCACGTGTGTGCATGAGTCTGCTCTTATGGTAGATGCACCACATGCTGGGAAACAAGCCTTTTCACTCTGCATTCAATCACTACCAGAGCCGCCTCTTCCTGCACTCAGACTACGAGCTGTGCGTATGGCCCCGCGGCCGCTAGTGTGTGTGTGTGTGTGTGTGTGTTTGTGTGTGTGCGCGTGTGTCCCAGCCTGTTGCAGAAGGAATAGAGCAGCAGAGTGTAAACTCACTCAGACAACTAGTCTTATCTCAGGAGACAGAGAGGGAAGTCATCTGATGGAGACAGAACACACACACACGCACACACACACACACACACACACACACACACACACACACACACACACACACACACACACACACACACACACACACACACACACACAGGAAGAAACTTAGGGGATCTAAGGAGGATGTGCTGTCGGGTGAGAAATTGTGGTCATGCATAGGTTCAGCTAAACTCAAAGCTTTCTCCTTCAGGCATCCATAGAGTTTCAGCCAGTGCCAGTGGAGTCAGAGCATGCTTCATCCCCTATAAACCCCCTAAAACAGCTTGAAATGTTAGATGGCGACAACACTCTGTAATCCTAACATATCTCATTAGTGGGTTCAGCACTGCTCTAACAAACATGTCTGGACATCCTTGTGTGTGTCCATGAGGGAAATAACACTGTAACAAACACAGAGGAAACCACAGGGATTAACGAACGCCCAGTCACTGATAATACATGGGCGTCCATGTGTCCCAGAGCAAACATAGAAAGACAAGTGGAGTCTAAACACAGCTCTACTGCTTCCATATCAGTCCCTTTAACCAATCAATAACTTAAATAAACATCAATCTGAGTCTCTTGAGAGTTGGAGTCTTTTTTATACTTAGTTTTTATTGTAGGAACACAAAGAAAGTACAAATAAAGTCAAATAAAATTAAAAATTAAAAAAGATCTGTCAGTTACAGTGCACTTCATCCCTTCATCATCATATCATCATATTAGTTACATCTTTGAATTAGACCTTTTCCAAGTACGAAACCCATTTTCCCCAGTATTCTTCACCTCTCTCCTGTTGAGTTCTTAAAGCAAAGGTCATACGCTCCATGTGGTGTATTTCTTCTACAATGTCTATCCATTGTGTCACTGTGGGAGGGTCTTTTTGTAGCCATTTCCTAGTGATAGCCTTTTTACTGGCTGCCAGTAGGACCTTCAAGAGGTACTTTTCTCTATTGTGTAAGTCATCAGGTATTTCACCATGTACAAAAAAATGAAAATTTGTTATATGTCAAATCCCATTATTTTTCCAATGTTAGATCTTATTTCTCCTCAGTAAGTTTCGATTGCGGGGCAAGTCCAAAAGATATGAGAGTGGTCTGCCCTCAATAGACCGCATTCGCTCTAACAAGGGTGTAGTGTGCCAGTCTGTTTTGATTTCAGTTTAGGTGTTATGAAGAAACGTATAACATTCTTCCAACATAATTCTCTACATGACCTTGAGTTGGTGGAGCTTTGTTGAGTCTCTAATATGTTCAACCATGTTTCATCAGTTATTTCAATGTTAAGTTCCTCCTCCTATTTCTTTTTAATACAGTTTGTAGAATGTTTCTTTGAGGATTGAATACCCAAGTAGTTTTTTTGTTACTCCCCAAGTTGTATGCGCTAGTGAATACTTGGATTAATTTTGTAGGTGCTCGAGGGTCAGTCACTTTTATCTCCCTTAAGAAATAGTGTCAAACTTGTAGATATCTGTAAAAATCTTGTTTATCCAAGCCATGTTTTTTACTTAGGTCCTGGAAGTTAACTAGGTTCCCATTCCTTATAATTGTACTGAATGATGTGATGCCTTTCTGTGTCCATTGTTTAAACCTGCTGTCCTGAGTTGCCGGGATGAAGCTGAGGTCGTATGCGGGCCAACTCAGCAGTTTGATCTCTCTGTCTAAATTATTTTGCTTAACTACCCTAAACCATGTCTTCAGAGAGAAATTAATCCACTGATTTTGTCTATTGTATATTTATTTTATCATGTCCTTATTTCCCAAAACTGACTGTATGGGAATCTCTGTCAAAGTAGTCTCGATGTCTTTCCATTTGGATTCGTATTCTGAATTGCACCAACACACCAGAGGTCTCAATTGGGCTGACACATAATAATCTTTTAGGTTTGGTAAGTCCATACCCCCACAGTTTTTTGGTAACTGTAGTGTTGTATATCTAGTTCTTGGTCTCTTACTGTTCCAGATAAACCTTGATATCCGTTTATCCCATTCCCTAAACTGTTTAGGCGGGATTTCTCTGGGCAGTGATTGGAACAAATACAGTAAACTTGGCAGGATGTTCATTTTGATTGTTTCAATTCTACTAAGATCTAAGGGAAGTGAATTCCACCTGTCTAGGTCATCATATATTTTCTTGTTGATGTGATCGTAATTCATGCAATAAAGTTTGGGTGTATCTTTTGGTAAATTTACTCCCAGATATTTAATGGATGAGGAGATCCAGGTGAAGTTATACCTGCTCTTCTTCTCTTCCTGTGGGGTATAATTATATACTAGGGCTTGGGTCTTGTGTACGTTAAGCACATACCCTGAATATGTTCCAAATGTTTGTAAAACATCCATCAATCTAGGTACACTTGAGCCTGGGTCTTTAAGGAATAACAGAACGTCATCAGCATACATGCATATCTTGTGTTCACTGCCTCTTATTGTTATTCCCTCTAAGGTTGGGTCCTGTCTTATTGCCTGTGCTAATGGTTCTAGGTACAAGGAGAAGAGCGTAGGTGATAGATTACAGTCTTGTCTTGCCCTTCGCTCTAATTTGATCGTTCGTGTCAAATGTCCATTTATCTTCATTCTAGCGGTCGGACATGAATACAGTGTTTTGATGCACTGATTCACTTCTTTGTTGAAACCAAATCTTTCCATAACTTGGAATAGGTAATCCCATCCCACTGAATCAAATGCCTTTTCTGCATCTAGGCTGATTAATATTGCACTTGTCTTATTCTGAGTAATGTGGTCCATGACATGTAGTGTTCTCCTTATATTGTCCAGTGTCTGCCTATTTTGTATGAAACCAGTTTGATCTCCGTCAATCAATTCTGGGATTATGTTCTCCATTCTTTTGGCTATTATTGATGCATATAGTTTATAATCTGTGTTAAGAATTGCGATAGGTCTATATGAACTGCATTCTTTCTTATCTTTACCCTCTTTTGGGATTACTGATATGATGGCCTCCCTCCATGACGGTGGGAGACCCCCCTCCCTCAGAGTCCAGTTAAAACAGGCCTTAAGTAGAGGTGTTAGTTGTTCTCTGAAGGTCTTGAACCATTCTGAAGGGAAGCCATCCATGCCTGGAGACTTGTTGACTTTTTGTTGAGATATTGCTTTATTAATTTCTTCGGTGGATATTTCTAAAGTTAGTCTATCATTTTGCTCTGTCCCAACTGAAGGGAGATCAAGTGAGTTCAAAAAGTGCTCTATTGTCTGGCTTCTGCCTTCTCTGGTTGCTTGTACAGATTTGTGTAATATGATTCAAATGCATTCTGTATTTCATCTAATTTGCATGTGATCTTCTTTGTTTTGGGGTCTTTTATTTTGAAAATGGTATTCTGTGCTTGTTGTTTCCTGAGTCTCCATGCTAGTAATTTGGTTGCCTTTGAGTCTGCTTCATAATATCGTTGTTTCAGGAACCTAAGCTTTTTCTCTACTTCTTCTCTATAAATCTGGTCAATTTCCTGTTTTACCTTTTGAATCTCTCATAATATAAGAGGGTCTTTGGAGGATTATATAAGAGGATCTTTCGACGATTATATCTTCTGCTGTCTTGTTACGGGCTGTTATTGTAGCTCCGCGACCTTTTCCTATTTTCCCCTTTTCCAGTTTGCGTAAGTTATTATAATGCTCAGAGTAAATACTTGAATTTAGGGGGGGGGGAATACCCAACCGATGTGCAGTACGAAAAACTAGGCAGCAATTTCCTAAGTTGCGTCACCGGAAGCCCGAGTTGGAGCCTTAAATGCTGCTTTTGTTGGATTAAATGGATTTTGTCATTATGTGTTCTAGAGCGGGTATTCTCAAACTGGGGTACACGCAATGCCGTTGGGGGTACACCAAATAAAAATGTGATTCACATTTAAAAAAATGTCCATTTATATTTTCCAACGGGGCTATACATTTGGGTGAGGTTTTCTTCTCCCCTGAGTAGCCTCGTTTCACTGCAAAAAAATAAATAAACCATCTAGTGTTCAGAGTAATAACAACACAATGTCAAATACAGGTAGCCTAGTCATACAATTAAAATCCAATCACATTAACCATTACTCTCTCGTAGGAATTCCACTAACGGTCCGTATGTAGCCAAACGTAGCTGCTGCTCATGTTGGTATATGCACTGATGGCGCAAAAGCCATGACAGGGAGACATGGTGGAGTGGTAATGCACGTGTAGGCAGTTGCTCCAGACACCACTTGGGGACACTGCAGCATCCACTGAGAGGCTCTTGCTGACAAAGGAATGCCTGACATCTTGAAAGATGTTTTGGACACTACAGTGACAATTGTTAACTTAAAGCAATGATATGGGCAGTGACCATATAATGCTTTTACAACATACAGAAACGCGATGATTATCAAGGGACAAAGTATTGACACGTTTTTTTGAATTGAAAGACGAGCTTAAAGTTTTTTCTACAGACCATAATTTTCACTTGTTTGATCACTTGCATGATGACGAGTTTCTCACACGACTGGCCTATCTGGGTGATGTTTTTTTCTCGTCTGAATGATCTGAATCTAGGATTACAGAGACTCTCCGCACTATATTCAATTTTGAGGCTATGATTAAGAAGTTGGAGCTCTGTCTGCATTAACAAGGACAACACAAAGGACTTTCCATCATTGCATGATTTTTTTGTGTGCAAATGATCTCAAGATTACGGACAATGTCAAATGTGACGTAGCGAAGCACCTTGAGTTGGATGCGCAATTACGCAGGTACTTTCCTGAAACGGACGACACAAACAACAGTTCACTTACCGGTATCTGAACAAGAGAGCCTCATCAAAATTGCAACAAGCGGTTCTGTGAAAATTTTATTGAATCAGAAGCCACTGCCAGATTTCTGTATTGGGCTGCGCTCAGAGTATCCTGCCTTGGCAAATCTCACTGTTAAGACACTGATGCCCTTTGCAACCACGTACCTATGTGAGAGTGGATTCTCGTCACTCACTAGCATGAAAACTAAATAGAAGCACAGACTGTGTGTGGAAAATGATTTTAGACAGACTCTCTCCAATACAACCCAACACTGCAGTTATGTGCATCCATTCAAGCACACCCTTCTCATTAACCTGTGGTGAATTACTCACCATTTTTGATAAACAAATAAGGTTTTATATGAAAGATGGTTAAATAAAGAGCAAAATTATTGATTATTATTATATTATTATTTGTGCCCTGGTCCTATGAGAGTTTTTTGTCACTTCCCACAAGCCGAGTTGTGACAAAAACTCACACGCATTCTTATTTTTAATAAATGCATTGTATAGAGTGTGTGGCAGGCTTACAATGATGGCAAAAAAACAACATTTGAGAGTGCTAGAGGGGGTACGCAGCTGGAGGTTTGAATGTTTGAAGCGGTACGGGCCTATAAAAACTTTGGGAACCACTGTCCTAGAGTAATGGGACAAGGGCATGATCTTAATAGATTGAGATCCAGCCTCAGTCCCTGAGGGCCCATAAACTCCACCTAAGAAGCTCTTAGTCCAGGAAGACATAGTATACAGTACATATCTAGAGTACAGTATAGCCTTATGATAATATAAAAAATTCCTGAAAGAGTGTCAGAGATAAAAATAAAAATAAACTTGAAATATGCTATCTGCCTAAAAAAAAACTTGCAGATATTACAAGGCTATGAAGGTTTCCGATAACATTGTGGAGAGCAGATGTGGGCTGCGGTCTGCGTGCTGCTGGTGGGAGTAAAACAGAACTAAGGCACTGTCCTGCAGAAAGTCATAGCAGAAAGACATAGCAGAAAGACAAAAGAAAGAAAAATGAGAGACTTTGGTGAGCTGGTGGAAATCATTAGGACTTCAGATGAAATGTTTGATCTGATTTAAGTCCTTCACAGGCACATTGGGAGGTTTTTTTCATCTTCCACATTCTATGATTGCCTGCTTGCAATCATATCACATTCATCTCAAACCTGATCTTATCTGAGATGTGCACTTGAATAAATAAACTAGGGGACATAACTGCAAAGCAGGCAGGAAGCATGCAGCTAGACCAGGGACTCTGTGTTCCATTGCTATTATTATGTACTGTAGCATTAAAGCCAGGCCACACACCCCAGAATGGGAAACAGCACAGAGTACTGTCCATGGTCCTGATCCTTCACAATCAGCACCTACACAGGCTAGGCTGCATGCTAGGCTACACACCACACTTCAAACACTTTGTAACAGGAGTTTAACCCAATGAGTCTCGCTGACTACTAACCCATTTTAAACATTGTGTGTTTGAGCGACAGACTTATGGGTTGTACCATTGGATTG